>NW_028281744.1:0-210734 GCF_059751285.1 Brachycentrus maculatus | reverse complement strand
TATATATATATATTTATATATATATATATAAATAGTAGTAGTAGTTGCAATATTTTGAGTGTAACTGAATTATCAGGAATACTTTTTTATATTATTTTTTGACATCTCAACAACTTTTTTTGTAAATAGATAACGATTAATATCGCAGTCTGGGCATTTACGGGGCTTACGACCGCCGACGACCGTCTTCATAGGTGTCCCCAAAGAAATTCTGGTGAATTCAAGCACTATGTTCCTAATTTGAACATATATATATATATATATATATATATATATATATATATATATATATATATATATATATATATATATATATATATATATATATATATATATATATAATTTCAAGTCCCAAATATAGAATCCAACCAAAAAAAACGCAGTTTTTCAAATACTAAAGGGTAACAACTATTTAAATTTAACAAAAAATTTATCATCGAGATTCTCAAACGATTTTTCTACTCCAAAATGCAACACCAAGCAATTTCAGCAAAACTTCAAATGTTTGGCAATCAAACATTTCAATAAACTCCCTAAAGAAATAAAAAAATAGATGATTTAAAAATCCTTAAGAAAAAAATTAAAGCTCTATATATATATAAATCTTAAAAAAAAATATATAAAAAAAACTATTATATCTTTTATCATAAAACATTAAACCACGAGTGTAAGTCCCTTTCCAAGCACAAGAGCACAGACTCTTTTATGGAGAGGCACAGCGAATCGAAATATAAAAGTTTTCCATATGTATAAATGATTCAAATGTATTATGTTATAAATAAAAATGTAAAAATATTTAATAAATAAAAAAAAAATTATATATTTAGAAGTTACATTTAGAATATATTTAGAATTTGCGCATTGTGGTTGTCAACCATAGGTAGAATTAGTGAATGTTACACGTGTGTAAAGTGACCACTTAAGGTCCATGACGTTAGAAGGAGTTATTACAAAGTCATTCAAACTATTAGATTTAATAGGAATGGCAATAAGTTGTAAAAATTAAGGTTATTTATGTGAAGAATGCTTGCTAATGTTTTTTATATGAATGTACAACAGATAATACAAATTTAACAATCGATAAGTAATCGATTTCCACGTATGTTTCACTTATGTACATAAAGGCAGATATTATTTCGCACACTACTTACAAGATTATTAGATTATAGTAACATACTTATGAATTTGCTCACATATATCTTTTTCCTGACAGTTTAAAATCGGATATGTGAGTTGAAGCCAAGAGCCGATTCCCGGTATATTAGAACTCCAGCAGATCGACCGATACAGGAAAAAGTTTCCCGCCTTAAACCGGCTAAGTTGTTCACTTTACAATTTACAACTGTAACTGTCTTATCAAGATATCAATAATTGCTTTTCTGATCTTTCGAATTCAGAAAGTTAGAGCGAGGAGATAGCTTCATACGATAATGAGCAACTTATGTTGTTTTTACTTCATATTATATAGTCAATTTGATATGAACATTTCTATTTTTATTTACTTATCCCGTTTTTATTCAATAATGTTAGTTAATGATTACTCGCCAAGAATTTAGTCTACCGGTTTCGAGACGTATGCGTCTCTTCGTCAGAACATTCACTAGCCAGCATGCAAACCATTCACATACAACTACACAAAATATTTTTGACATCTCAACATAGATGAAGAAGAATATGAAAGTCTGTTTTTTTTTTTATTTCCAAAACGGCAAAATTATGTATTGAGTTTACTTTGTTATTATAACGCAATATTTTTTTACCATTTTCAAAATTAAAAAAATTATTATGATTTGATTTGTGTTCAGTGAAATCGGAAAAAAATTGTTATTTAGACATCTCATATGTTCAATATAGGGTATGAGTACGTTGCAAACATAATCTGCTCCAAACACTTATCCGCAACCGATGGTGCATAGAGCACTGCATCGTATTGACGCAGTGTTATCTTGATCGACACTTATTTGAAGGCAAGGTCGAGGGTAATATTGAATAAATATTAGAGTGAAAAATCACTGAAATTTATTTTCATTCTCCCCAGGGAATCGAACCCGAAACTTCTAGCACAGTAGCTAAACACGCTAACCATTACACCACGGAGGCGGACATTAGTTATTTAGACAACTCATGTTTGTGGTATGTAGGGTATGATTGATAGCATGTTAGGATGATAAAATCGGAAATTGAATATGGTTTCCATATCGGCTAAATAATATAGTCATTTGATTGATTTATCACCCTATACCTCTACGAAGTATTAACAACTAAACGTGCAGTTATTACTAAATGCAATAACGCCGTAAGTAAGAATTCTAGTATTTTTCCCCCGTTAAACTTGGTCCATTAAAAGCAAGTGCCCTATATCACCCTGTACGGAAAGTCGTATCGGTACAACAGGTAATACGTAGGAAGGTGGTGTGGGGTGTGAACGGGTCTAGAATTTTATTTCAGTTAAAGTTGCCCCAACTAAAGCAATTGTACCTAGAATCATGACGGTTGCCTGGCCCCGGAATTCAATCGTTAGAAGTGAATTAACGTTACTTAACACCGCGAGGGGTGAAAATTTGAGATGAAAGAGAATTTTATATTACCTTTTTACGTCTTTATCTAATTCTATTGTGCAAAATACAAAATGTTTGCTTTTCTTTTCATTAATTGAGATGATATTTGTTGAATTAAAATCTCAGTATAATTTTTATGCCAGTCATAATCCTTTGAGATTTTTTATTACAGGGATATTTTCTATGACGCTTACATGTTATTGAATTTAAAAAAAAAAAATATTGTAGGACCCTAACCTAACCCTAAGGTTGACTACTCCCGGGTAGACCACCAAAGAGATGGATTTATAGCACAGAACATCACTGGAGACTAATCCCTCTTAGAAACAGGCCAAGAGGCCTACACAAAGCAGAAGAAGTAGAACAATTTTAATATCTTACTTTAAAATACGTTAGTATGGTGCATACCTGATCACATTCTTAAAATACAAACAGAATGGTGCAATGCAATGCTTGCAGATGTCTCTAGTTTAAATTTGTTAAACTTATAATTATGTTGTCTCTAGTTTAAAAATCTTCGGTGTAAGTTATTCTCTCTAAAGAGATAAATAAAATAAAATAAAATGAGTAGATAATAATTCTTCTTCTTCCTCGTCTTCTTCTTCTTTGTCAGCCGTCTCTGTACTGCTGGATGTTGGCCTCCTATTTTTTTTTCTAGACTGCTCTCATTTGGGTTTTTTCAATGCACTTACTACCTAAAATATTGCTAAAAGATAGTTATCTTTTATATATTATATCCAGACATAAGTTTACCCCGTTAAACGCCAGTGCTCCCAATAGCATGGCTGTTCCTTGAAAACCATAGTTATCCAGCAGGTAGCGTACGAGTTGAGGCATCAGCATCTGTCCTACCCCTGTTCCAGCCATGGATGTACCAACAGCCCTCCCTCGCTTCGCCCTGAAGTAAGAGTTGACAGCGACAAACGTTGAGGGTTGAATTAAACCGATTCCCAATCCTGAAATTCATTTCAATTACAGTTTTCAGAGCCATGCTTGAAAAATATTATTTGAGAATTTCTGGATAAAAAAAACAACTACATATTTATTAAATTGAATAAGAAATGCAATTTATAAATTTATTAAAGAGGTGGCAGGAGAGGGAAACCTTTCCATTGTTTGATTTCAAAATTTGATATAAAAAATTTAACTCAAATATTTTTTTCTTATTACATTCAGCATTTTTTATATAACGCTTATAATAAAAAAAACTTCAGAAATCAACTTTGAATGATTAAGTATTTAAGGGCTTGAAAGTAGTCAGGTCAGAAATAGGAATAATTGAGAGGTATGTATGAGGAGATGCATGAATATGGATGAGGCAAAGATTGTTTGCAAAGGCAGAATGGTGTGGCATTCTATTTTCTCTGCCTAGCCTTTCGAAGAAGCGGCGTAATGCTAAGTTAGTAAGTTAGTTTACAGAAATATTATATGTATTTGCTGTACAAATTGCAATTTGTCAATATTTATTGATTCTTAATTTATGTTTTACTTAGTAAATACCTTCGTAATGCATCGAAAAACGTGTCGCAGTAGATTTGAAGAAGTAGTGATATTTACTAAGTAAAACATTTATTACAAATGGATAAAATTAACCACAAAGTGACTGCTGGTCAATTAGTGAAAATATTTTTTGGGTTTAGTTTTTTTTAAATAAAATATATGAAATGATATTTTTATTTCGTATGTATTATATATCTGTAAAATAGTGAGCCATACACGATAATTTCTATTAATCTTTTATTTTGTATCTACCACGTAGCACTTATAAGTATGTGATGGTATTTAATCAATAAATCACATGTGATAACCATCGCCAATATATCAAAATTTCGTCTTAAACCGGTAAATTGACATAATTTGACACCTGAAATGTAAAATGAGATACGTGATACATTTATTCAATGAGTAGAATAATCATTCATTGTCAACATTTCCCAAACCGTAGTACTCGTAAAAATAGTCAAATTATCTTTAATACCGGAGACTTGTTGTTTTGAAAGTAACATTTAATGACTCATTATTTTCGGAGATTATTTTATGACTAATATTTTTGAGCCAAACTAAATAGTGGTAGGGTGATATCGTAATCAAGAGATTTAAAGAGACTGGGTGATTAATCCTGCTCTTTTGTAGCCTAGGCTAAAGGGTGGCTCACCCCGTTTTTTATGTAGTGATATATTCCTTCCCTTAGCTAGAGGGATTTCGTTACTAGGCGCCAGATATTCGCCTTCCGCCCTCTTCGAAAATAGTTACCTGAATCAAATACTAAGTGTAAGACAGTGTGACTTCGTCAGGAATGTGGATGTATGAGAGAAGAACGCAGCAGCCAACCATTTTGGATCATACTTAAAAAGATAATATATGGTAGATATGGTCGGAGCACATTGTGATAATGCCGTTTGAGAAGATTAATACTCATTTCTCGTGTCTCTTGTTCTAATCCCGAAAGCACAGTGACGACCTTCCGTCAACTTTACTCAGTGAAATTTTGGGATGCTGGAATGATCTAAGAGTAAGCTAAGCTAAGAAAATGACACGTAACAGAATGACTTTCTTCTAGATGAGAATTGCATTTGTTATTTGTCTTGCTTATTATGTTGTTTGCTTAAAATGGTAACTAAGTGAATTTTTATTTCTTCTAATAAACAAAATATATTTTTATCTGTTTTAGGAGCAGGATGGATGCTCAGTGATGGAAAGAAACCACGTTAAATTCCTCAGGAGAAGCCGGACTGTTGACTCTCGTCTACAGACCTTCAGTTCACTCGAATAGGGTTCGGTATTTTGTATCTTAGATTGGTTCATGGTACCAATGCCCTTCTCTATTTTAATCATGTATAACAAGACTTATCCTTTATTACTCTAAATGGAGCATATGACCACTACTTGTAGTGCTCCATGTGCTCCTTAAGTGGGGCAAAGTGGTCATTTGCTCCATTTGGAGCGCAAAAATGGGTGAGAATGAATAATAATAATTATCTTACCAGTAAAAACGCTGTAGGTGACAACTAAATGCCAGACTTCAGTGGAGAAACTAGCAGCTATCATGCCGCCTCCAGCAAGGATGCTTCCTATTATGGTCACTGACCTAGCTGAGTAATTCTTCAGCGCAGGTCCTGACACCAATCCGGAGAAGTTGTACACGAGCAGCATTATATTAGCCACCCATGTTGCGCCGACAGTTCCTTGACCCATTTCAATTAACTTATCTCCGAATAAAAGTCCGAAAAGTGACAACAGTGATTGGTTGAATATCTAAAAAAAAGTTTTAAACAAATACTGAACAAACGTGCGAGGTCTCTCATTTATAAATTTCGGTTTATTTAACTTTATATTGTTGTGTGTAAAAATAATTAAAGTTTTTACGTTTCAGTACTTTCCCAACTAATTGGCAGACATAATTTTTTCAATTGTTTGCGAAAGAAAATGTTTTTATTTTAAATTAATTTTGTTTAAACTTATATATTTACGTTGTCATAATGGTCAAAAAATATATTTTTCACCTGAAACCTCTATCAAATTAATGCTTCGAAATCCATACAATTCCGTGTAGTGCACTAACGCCCATATTGTACGTAAACTATTATGGATTATTTGCAAAATTTTCTAAAATCGACGACTTTTAACTGAAAATAAAACTTTAAATACAATTCCGTTCTCACTGTAAATAAAAATTAAATCCCGTGTTTTTTTACGATATTGTATTTATTGACTATTAAACAAGAATGCGCTTTTATTCTACTGACCTATTAAAAATAATGATAACCTTAAAAAGTGTTATCTTTCACAAAGAAAATATTCATCTTTAATCATTTTAAATAATTTTATCTGCACTTTAATGACCGTCATTATTTATACCTAGTGTGAGATATAAATATCCGATCGAGGATACAATGTACATAAGAGTATGTACATATGTACAATATAATATATGTTATCCGTGACCTATTTTTTTTGTTATTTTCTATGGAGATCAAAAGCTCAAATATCATTATTTAAGATATATGTATCTGATTCAAAACAGTGTTAAATTACCAATATATTACAGCTAAATTACCTCCAAAAGAGAAAGAGAGAGCAATAACAAAAATATTGTGAGGTACGCGTGTGAAAGAGACATTCAATGAATGAGAGTGACCGCGATATGCACGTATAGCTATTATGCCAATCGGTTTGGTTGATGCAATTTATCGAAATATTTTAATAATTCAAAAAAATTCATCAAAACTATCGAACAAGTCTGATAATTTATATAAAATATACCTTTTTTAGATTTTATTTTTTTTGAAAAATTAATCCATGCTTTCGTAATCGATAATTTGGCGGGAAATTTTGTTTTCACGAAATCTTAGTTTTGTTTTTTTTTTGTTTTTCAAAATAGTATCTATTTTATTTAATAGTAGAAATGATTTCCATAGAAACTAGAATGTTCATAAAACGATATAGAATTCAACAACGACGAAAATTGCAAAAGTATTTTATTTCATGAATTTTTTAATCATCTGGATTCTAGAAAATAATATTTCTCAAGTACAGTCACAGAGGATCAAATGGATCTCTCTAGGACGCCTTTAAAACAATAGAGACATCGGCACGTTTCGATTTTTAATACAATTAACATGCTCCGAATATTTTACTGATTTTTATACAATTTTTCCCAACACTAATCCAAGATTAGGTGCTTGTACTTACTGTACAGTCAAGAGGCTCTTCAAAATAAACGGTGAGTTCAAAACAAACATGTATTAATTACATTGTAAACCCATATTTCTCTCGTTTCTCATAACACCACCAATTGAAAAGAGTGTTTGGATAACATTTTTTTAAAACCTTTGTTTATAATTATAATTTCAAGGTTGGAATTTTAAATAAAAAACCTATTATAGGTAATATGAAATTAGAATTTCATAAATGATGTATGATAAATGTGCGAATAAACGCATAAATTTCATTTATGATGTATGATAGATGTGCGAAACGATGTTTGATAGATGTGCGAATAAACGATGTATGATAGATGTGCGAATAGTGAAATAAGGAAGGAATGCAAAGCTGAGATAAGCATTATCGATAAAATTAAGAAAGGTGTGTTGAGATGGTTTGGACATGTAGAACGAATGAGTGAGGAAAGAACGGTCAAACAAATTTATGAGGCGAATGTAAGTGAAGAAAGGAGTAGAGGAAGACCGAGATAAACATGGCACGATCAGGTATGCCAAATACTTGAAAGTGGTCAGGTTAGGAGTTGTAACAATCGGCGGGTATGTATGAGGAGATGCATGAACGTGGAAGAGGCGAAGAATGTTTGCAAAGACAGAGTGGTGTGGCGTTCTATTCTCTCTGCCTACCCCTGCGGGGAAGCGGCGTGATGGTTAGTTAGTTAGTTAGTTAATCTCATATGTTATTGGTTAATTTTAAATTTAACAATAAAATATGGTACATGTGCAAGGTAAATAAAGTACTTACATTTGTCACTGCAGTACCAAATACCACCATCCAACCCCATCCACCATCCGGGGGGACAAGGGTTGTTTCACGTTTCATTGGAACCATTTTATTCACTTCTTAGCTACTTTTTTTTCAAGTACAGTCCATCCTCGTACACCGAAATTTAGGATTCAATACAATAAAATTTCAACAGTTATTATAAAACACCATAATTGTAGAAATATTAATAAAAGGGATAAAAAACCATTCTACATATTCATGCTTTAAACCACGGTTGTTTAACAATACTAAAAATGTCAATTTTGAAATTGTTTACATTTTGTATCTTAAAGAATAAAGGGATTTTGTTGACGTTGTGATTCTAGAAAAAATAGCACGGCACTAATGAAAACAAGTAATTGATATGGTTTTATATTGACAACGGTTCGATAGATAAGAAAAAAGAGATAACGCGTGATTTAAAAGAGATAAAATAACTCTTTTAAAATAAACGTCTGTCACGATAAAGACGATTTTATTATTTTACATCAGTAGGGAATATTGTTTTTTTCTTTCTCAAACTTAGAAATCGGTGCCGGGAAAAATAGGAGACGTGTAAATCAAAATGTGTGAAAATTTAAATGAAATAAAAAACTTTTATTTTCAATATAACAGTTTAAGACATGATATTATCATTAATCCGCCTCCGTAGTGTAATGGTCAGCACGCTCGGCTACCGTTCTGGAGGTCCCAAGTTCGATTCCCAAGGGGGGTAAAATAAATATAAGGGATTTTTTCACTGTAATATTTATTCAATATTACCATGGACTGGTACCTGAAGCGGAGGGCTGATCACCTTTCCTTCACGCGAAGGATCGTTTACACATGTAAACAATAAAGATAACACTGAGTTAATATGACACAGTGCCCTATGCACCATTGGGATGAAGATAAGGGTTTTATTATTATTATTAGATTATCATTAAAGAAAAAAAATCTCAATCGAACCAAATGTCTATCGTTTAAGGGTTGAGATTTATTTTAAGAGGAAAATTTCTTAAATATAAAACTAAATAAATGGGTAGGCACTATTTTTTGGTGGTTTCTAAAAAAAACTTATTAATAAGATTAACTAAAATTAATAAGTAAATTAACATCAATTTATCGCGGATCAATGGCGACTGAAGTAACACTAAAATTTACAATACTAAATTTCGACAAGATTATTTTTATTCATGCAACTAATTTTAACCCTATTGATATCATTTTTAATATCAGAATCTGCATTGTAACCCTACGTAGGAGGGTTTACCTTTAATTACTCTTTACCTTGATATGAAACATCTATTGTTCATCTATTATTCCAACTAATCGAATATCGTATCGAAATGTGGAAGGTTCCGAGACTATTGCATGTATACAGGTTTCAAAAATTAATGCAATATGGATGTTTAATAAATAGGCAGAACGGTGAACGTTACACAAGTGTATAAAATGATTGCTTCAGCCAACCAAGTGACAGGTCGTAAGTCCTGGGATGCTAAACTTCTATTTTCTTTCAAATAAAGAGGAATGGTAGATGTTTCCTATGAAGGTGATACATCTATAATACTAACTAATTGTGATTATTATAAAATTCACACTTATATTAGACCACTAAAACCTATTTTAAAAATAGTTTTTGTCATCACTTGTCGATGAAAACATTTGTAGTTTTCGAAACAAGTCGTGTAAATTTAAATAAAACTCAATAGTTGGTCTAATACATGTGTTTAATTATTAATAATCAACATGTCATTCCACAAAGTTAATGCCAAATCAGTTAATAATATAAACTAATTTTATTAAAATTAAACATTTGAATAATCTACTTAATTGAGTTTTATTTTTATTTACGACTAATTTCGAAAACGACAATTGTTTTTATCTTCCGGTACAAATTTAAACTTTTAATGTTTTAATTTGTACCAGAAGATGAAAACAATTGTCGTTTTCAAAACTAGTCGTAAATAAAAATAAAACTCAATTAAGTGGATTATTCAAGTGTTTAATTTTAATAAAATAATCATGTCATTCCACAAAGTTAATGCCGAATCAAAAAATAATATAAACTAATTTTAATTTATCTTATGAAACCTTTTTACGTGATACAGCTTAAGTAAGTAGATATTATATCCGAGTGGAGATCACATTTATTTGCTGTTGTAAATTGAATGAGTAGGAGTTTTCCTGGATTAAACTACATCGGTATATGTAATAGTGTATAATATGAGAAGTTTCTTCTTAACACAAGTAAAGCGAAGACTCAGTTAGCTTCTACTCGGTTTAATAGGAACTATTTCACAGGGTGTTCAATATCTCACGGGGATGATCTCCCTTTTCACAGCACTTCATAATACACAAGAACCTTCCAGGAGAAAATAAGTTAATGAAATACCGACATCTCGGGGAATGGAAAAAAACACTTCCATCTTTTATCGCAACGCCCGAAGGATCACTATATTAATATGAAATAAACATGTTTCGCGTTGCCTAATAACTTAATACAAAATTTTACAGTGCAAATAACTAACCATCACGCTGCTTCGTCGAAGGAGTAGGCAGAGAGAATAGAACGCTACACCAATATGTCTTTGCAATTAATTTTCATCTCTTCAAACATACCGTCGATTGTTGAAACTCCTGACCTGAAAACTTTAGAGAATTCGAAGGTCAAGGATCATGGATCATACCAACATTTCCTCGGTCTTTCTGTGCTTCTATTAACAACCACATTCGTCACATACTATTCTTTGTTCACTCATTGTATTCACACGCCCAAACCATCCCAACAAACCTTTCATAATGTTATCGGCAGTGCTTATCATAGCCTTGCTTTTCTACCTTATATCACCATTTGAATATGTATGATACAACGTGTTTATATAACATGCATGCATATCATGCATATACCATACAAAAATGAGTGAGTTTCAAAATTTTATTTGGCATAGGTTGACTGTGTATAATAAATGCGAAATTAAAAAAAAACTGTCAAATTCATGGCAATATTAAAGCCATGTGTACTTTATTTTGTTAAGTATTTATCAATTAAACAATAATAACCAATTAAAATAAAACTGATTTCCATACATTTTACATCTGCAGAAAGTGAAACTAAAGGCTAGTTTTGGAATATTTTTTCAATTTATGTACGCAAGTTTCTACCTACATGTTTGTTATTTTCATCAAAGAAGCGACTAATCCTCTATTCGCTTTTAACGAAATAAGGTTGAACACGTCATCAAGGCAGCTAAGAGGCTTAAGAAGATGGAAGTCTATGTAGATTAAACGATGGATAATCTTTAGATAAAGGCATTAAACGCAATTTGAATAAGGGAGTTAGTGGGTCTTATTATTAAATTTAATATAATTCAATTGTTTATTACATATTTTTATTAATCTGAAAAGAAACATTAAGTAAATGAGCTGGTTATATTATTAAAATAATTATTATGGGGTCATTTTGTATGCCAAATGGAAACCCTTTTTTACATTTGAATAAAGCATATTGATTTTTTTACAGTTACCTATAAGCCACATGAGGTGGCTATTTTGGAATTACATATTGTCTTGAGAATTATTTTAGTTTTAAAAGGCAATCTCAAATAAAATATGTGTAAGAAAAAGAATTGTCTTCTATTAACTAGAATGAATTATAATAAATATGTATATGTATATCAATTAGTTTCAAATAAGTGCGTTTTAAAAATTAATCATTGAAAATTCTATTTAATTTTGCTCTTATGCAATGACACATTCTGGTTTATCACATGAAGAGCTTTCAATTATAATTTGAAACGATTTGCTAAAACGATCTATTTCTTTTGATTAGTAACCAAAGCAACGTTATATAAGCTCACTATTTTCTTAATATCCGCTGTAATCCAAGTGTATCTTCTTATCCTTACAAATATATTTTTAAATACATATTTCAAGGTTTCATTTAACCATAATAGGCAGAAAATCCTTGTTACGTTAACTTTTAAATGGCCATTATTGTATATAAAAACGTTTCCCAGAAGCTAGATTAATTAAAACAATACAAGCGCCAAATGGACTTCAAAGTACGCTTTTTAATATGAAAAAATGGTCAGTAAAATCCAATGGACATTATACGTAGAAATTAAAGCCTTTATAACGGTCTCACTTAGTTCTACGGTAAGAATATCTTCCGTACCACATTCAACCGACTTAATTACAGTTCTTACTAATTCATATTTAGTATGCAAATAAATAATCGCTTTGAAATTCAAATGAATTCTTTTCAATGAATAAAAAAACATCCAAACTATATTTCAACAAAGTTATATTCTGCAATAATTGAGTTGTCTCTTACGAGATACTGCTTATTGCTGTTCGAATTATATATTTCTTAAGGTAGGTCTTGAGTGAGTGAAATGTTGAATCTTACACTGTGTAAAAGTTATTACCCGTGGTTTACCTCAAACCATTTAAATAAATGTCCATTCATATTTTCATCTCAACTTCTTCTCTGTTATATGTATCTATAAAATTTATGATATCAATTTAGTACCGGGAAGTACCCAAAAACGTAATATACTTTTTTTTAATAATATAAAATTCATATCCTACAAGAAATGTCAGAACACTTCAACAGCAAAAAAATTCTTCTTCTAAGCCTGATCCTCACCCAATGTTACATAGGGCACTGCATCGTATAGAAGCAGTGTTATCTTAATCATTAAATACAAGAAGGAAAGGTAATCAGCATTACGCTTCTATGCGGTACTAGTCCAGGGTGATAAACGTAAATATTAGACTGAAAAATCACTAATAATTATTTTGAATCGAACTCGGGACCTCCAGCATGGTAACCTATCGATATTTTTTTTATACAGGCCTGTTTTATTTATATTACTACGAGTATACTCAAAAACTATTGAGGTATAGTAATCTATAAACTTTTTCTGTGCAAAGTAGGATTAATTTTATGAAGTCTGGTTGAAAGGGTGGTGGTTTGGATGGTGGAGTCTGGTTAAGTAGTTATAAAATTGAATGTAGCAAGTAATGTATATGTTATCTAGGAGCTTCGGCTCTCTTAAGTAGAGCGTTGGCCGCGATAAATACGAGCGATATTTCAGCATCACCCCGCCGGCGTTTTGGAAAGAAATATTCGCTAAGCTCGGTTCACACGATCCGGTAACTCGGTTCCATCATCCAGAGGAACTTCGGTTCATCCGAGAAAAGTTGCTTCAGTTCTGCTCGCAGAATATCGGAATATCTCGGGATTTTGTCGAGTCCCGCGAGCGGTACATGGCACTCCGGCGGCTGCCGGGGAAACTTCCCGAGGCGGGGAAGAGAACTTTCCAGAGCTTTCTTCGGCGACGAATGTCGAAAGGATAGATTGCAGAACGTGTTGCAAGTTGAAGATATATATCTTCAACCTCATTTACCGTAAAAGCATAATTGTCAATAAAAGAAAATAATTCATCGTAGAATTTTACTGTCTCTTTCATTTTTTTTTGTAATGTGTAATGAAAGGAAAAAAAACATATGTGTATGTTATTTGTTTGTCTTAGTCTGGAATTAAATAATTAACTGTAAAATTGCGTATTGAACTGTAAAAATGAATGAAATCGAAGACTTAGTCAGAATTTAAAATAAAACAAATAGTAAGGTTAATTAAATATAAACTACGTACCTTAATAATTATCATCCACATTTTAAAGTTTATTATAAAAATATTCCATTTTAAGTTAATTTAAAAGTGAAACAAATGTACTTACATATAAACAATATATCAACACATGGACATCTTTGTATTAATTTATTTTTAAATGAAACTGTAATATATGATTTGTATGACCAAGATAAGTTTGCACTAATAAGCTTAATATTCCAACAATAACAGACAGCAAATAATAATAGTTGAAGAGCACCTACACATAAAATAGTAAACACTGCCTATTGAATCTAGTAATATGACGAACGACGGTCACCAGATGCATTCCCGAATTACCCGCTGCAGTAAATCATTGCAGTGATCCTCTCAATTCACAGTAACTATGCAATTCTGTCTACTCCCTTGGGAGCGAGGAGCTACCAACGTAAATGGGCTTAAGTTATATTTATAATAATCCACCGGGTTCTCGCTGACAAATAGCGTAGATTAGCTGCTCAGATTGCATCTACATATACCAATGAGTTATAGTGAGATATTACGCAATAACAATGGAACTGCTTCTAGGTAATCACTTCATATAATTATTTATTCACGTGTTGGACTTACGTGTTGGTTCCAAGTGGAACTGGATTTTATTATTAAATACACTTCTTACACATTGTTAAATACCCTTTTTAAATTATTTTGTCAGAAAAAAATTAATAGAATCATAGTTTTTTACCCCTGACATTTTGCATATATAATATAACGTAAATTTTTGTCTAGCTTCTCAACAGTCTAATGATAATGACTAAATCCAGTGGTTGTTGTTTTATAATTTAAAAATAACCACATGTAGATGTAAATGAAATGTTAAACTCTACCAGTCTATTCGATTACATGACATGAATAATTTTCTTTTAAATAGTTTTTTAAATAAGTACCTATGGCAAAATATGTCGAGAAAGCTAAGTGATGGCACAATATTGTAATTTGGTATTAAAAATTATGCGTTTGATGAAATGTTTGATTAATGGACAAAAAAGAGATGAACAGAAACATTACCAATGTATATTATATAAACTGTCTGTAAGTATAAATTAGTTAATCGGAAATATATTAGCAATTAGAAATAAGATCAAAGAGGAACATTTTGTTGCGTTGATTTTCTTTTCCTTTCATCCAACTGTTGATTTACCATTGTTGATTTTTCGTACACCCATTTAAATTTAAGATTAATTACAATAAAAACATTATTACAAAATTTAGAAATCGAGTTGATTTTTAGGTTAGTAAATTAATCCAAATGGATAATGACATATGTATATTTTAATTTTTTTATAGGAGTACCAAATACATTTAAAATATCAACAAAGAAACACTTTACCGTTTTAGTAATAAAACTAATAGGGGCTAATAAACGGATCCTTACATGAGTCCCAAAGCGATTGCAGCTTATTTGAGAGTTATCTACTATAGTGGAGGATGCATCCACTATACACTCCGCCGGAGATGAATAGATGCGGTCCATTGATTTACCCAATACAGCATCGGAGAAATGCGATACAACTCAGCTGAATAGGGTGAATCCGAGTGACCATTAACTGAATGGCATTTCATTTGATCGCAAATTCTTGTCGTGTCTTCGGCTAACTGGATATAGTTATTGAATGGTATCAGTGAATTGGAGACATCGGTGGGCTGTACTTCATCTTCACTTAAAGATGTAATTTAAATTAATGTTGCATTTCCGATGACTGAAGATGAAAACAAATGAAAGGTCGTTCGGTCGTGAAGTGAAAAAAGTGAATAATTCATACAAATAAAACAAATATGTAAAAAAAAGTTATTGAATGGTATTAGTAAATTGGAGACATCAATGAGGTACACTTCATCTTCACTGAAATATGTAAATGAATTAAATATTGGATTTGCGATGACTGAATATAATAATAATAAAATAAGAGTTATTCAATCGTGGAGTGAAAAAAGTATATGGTTCATACAGCATTTGTAAAATATTTAATGTGTAAAAAAATCTAGCATCTAGTATCTTTTTCTTAATTTCTCTTTTCAATATAAGTTGAAATATAGCGTTTTTATTAAAAAATCGAATCAATGAAAACATTTTTTTACAGAATCCAACGTTTGTACATTTTTGACATCTCAACATGAAGAAAAATATGCAATGTTTTAAATATTGAAAGCATTAACTTTGTGGATCATATTGATATATTATTTCGAGAAATAAAAATACTTTGTGTTCTGATCCACTCACATTTTTATTATCAAACCCAACCTAAACAGAGTTATCCCCTTCCTTGCTCTTACCCCTCCTTAAAACACCATTACCCCCACCCCTACCCTTTTGAAACCCAACAACTTGTTCACTGTTTCTTTTTATATATATATTTAGTAATAAATGAAACCCTGAAGAGGGCAACAGGTTGTTGCCGAACTAGTTGGTTAATAAAAATGTGAGTGGAAAAGTATTTTTATTTCTCGAAATAATATAAAAATATGGAAGTCTGGGTATTTACAGGGATTACGAGTATTTGCAAAAACAGAGTGGTGTGGCGTTCTATTCTCTCTGCCAACTCCGTCGGGTAAGCGGCATGATGGTTAGTTAGTTAGTCCATATTATTTTTCATCTATGCTAAGATGTCAAAAAAAAATTGAGTGTGTCCATATACTTGTTCACAAATCTGGATTATCACCAATTATAGGAGTTATTTTTCTGTTACATTAATTAAAGAACTTGAGTAGTGTGGTTATCAATCATGGGTAGAAATCGTGAATGTAACACGTGTGTAAAGTGATCCAAAAGAAGATGGTTGAGACATGTCCTTAGAATGCCACCTGAGAGCATCAACCCCTCATGTCTCTTCTTCCAACCCCGATTCCGGCGCCCCGGAAGGCCGCTGACGACCATTCACCGACCATAATCAGCGGAACTTCGAGACGCCAGACTGACCTGGGAGGAAGCCAAGGAGATGGCGCGTGAAAGAGTGACTCGGAGACGTCTCGTATTGGCTATATGCTCCACCTAGGGAGCGAACATGGAAAGAAGTAGAAAACGATCACTTAAATCAGCCTATGACGGTCGTAAGCCGATCTCCAGACTTCCAGATTTTTCTTCATCTATGTTGAGATGTCAAAAAATAATCAAAGATGTCAAAGTGTAACTATTATATATATATAGTAAAGAGTCTAGGATAGACGACACAGCCCACGCAGATTGATATAATCCTACAAATATGATGATGATGTTTTTACGGTAGCTCACAGTTTATGTATGTAGTACATTATTATTCTCTAATAACACAGTACCTGTGAACACCGACTAGAATTCATCCCCTTAGCTTAGCTAGCCGATAAACCTATGCAAATTGCGGTCTCGCTCCGTAAAGGCCACTCCGGGGTATGAATGGGACTGATTGCGAACAGAAATGGCGAGGGGATGGTTCTCTATGTTTCTAATAATTTATATTCACGGGGTCAGGCGAGTCAGAGGGGGCAGACCTACACATAACAATTAACTACTACAATTTCGGAGGTCATGCGATTTGGACCCGAGACAAGAGTGATTGCAGAATATTTTACTAGAGGTCTCTGTTTCAATTTTCATTTCGTAGATACAAAACAACGAGCGTTATACGTACCTACATGCCAATTAAGCAATCAGCAAAATTTGAATGATATTTTAAGTGTGTCGAAATTTTACATCACATATACTGAATTTGCTCCACTGTGGAATTACATATATGTATTATATATTATACATACATACATACATATCTTACCTAAATTTTATAAAGTTTTTTTATTTTCTTACCTATTTTTTATCTGTTGGCAAAAAATATACTTATTTTAGACGTAGATGTCGCAAATAAAGTTTAACTTGAAAAAGTAGTGAATAATTAAGAAAAGACGAAAACAGTGAATCTTGCATTGATCGTATAAATATATTTTTTAATAAACTTGGTCACCCCACCTAATTGAAGTCAACTAATCAAATAATTATTATTGCATACTTATAATATGAAAATAAAATTTCTTTGTGATGTTAAAGAATGTTTCGTTAATTGTTTCTGCCTGGTAAAGATATTTATAAAAAAGTTTTATTAAAAATTTATGTAAAAAATAATAAATCTTTAAAAATACAACTTTCAGAATTTTTTGTGATGTGGTTGTCAATCATGGATAGAATGGTAAATATTACATTGTTCATAAAGTGATGAGCTTAACGAATTTTAAGTAGTAGGTTTTTTTTATTTAAGTAGTAGGGTAGAAATATTTTTATATATAAAAAATGTTAAAATGTCAAAATTGTACAATAGACATGTTACTATGATATTTCAAATTTGCCAAATGGTCCAAAACTTGTTTCTTATTGAAATAAACCTATTTTTGATTTTCAATAATAAAAACATTCATCACATTTCACATTTACGTTTTTGAAGAATTCCTCCGAATTAAATCTTCATTAAAATGTATTTGCATTTCCACAATCCGATCAATTATATTGTAATCAATCCTTTTTTAATTTTCATTTCATCGTTACTGAAAGATGAACAAAGATTTTCAGTTTTCCGCTTGACTTGTTAGCTCCTTCCCCCTTCTTTTTCGATTCCCCACTTTTCATCGCTTGTGCAAACCGGAAGAAAAGTGGAAATATCTGTGTGAAATTTAAATTCAAATTTAATGCTTTAATATATTTATACGAAATTATTCATAAAATGAGTTCATTTATTTTATTGTAAAGGTCACAGAAAGTATTATCAATACTTAAAAAGGCTAAACACTTATTTATTTTAACTTTTTTCATGTTATCAATTTTATTTTCTTGAAATGATCACATTATGGAGAACAATATGTCTTCTTTTGAGCGAAATTATTTCTTAATAGATTGTCATCACAATTTGACAAATACAAAATAAGGATTAAAAAAGAATTGTGTTTTTTTTAGATACTAAAAATACTTTTATTATTATGAAAAATGAAATATTGCAACGCTTGTTTCAGGCGCCTTAACGGTTTGTGTTTAAAAATAGTATTTGTAAAATTGTGTCAAAGAGGGGGTTAAACTTCGCAACGAGACCGCAATAAAACACGAAGTTTTTCATGCTGTAAATATTAACAATTTTCAGAAAAAAATTGATACATTGATATAAGTTAAATATACTGTTTTTGTTTAAATGTTATTTTAAATAAAATTAAGCGTTAAAAGATTTTTACAACAAAATTACAAATACTTACCTGGAAAGATGAATGTTCATAGAAATGATTTTGTTTACGCATATCTACAAATTTGAACCAATGACAAATTTGACAATTTCGCAGTCAAGCATCTACCCAATTACTCTACGGAGGTGACTCTTTGATTAAATGTTATTTACATATTATATTAGGGAAATATAACGACTTGATATATTTTATAAGAGGCACAGTATGTTTAATCAAATTTCAAATATCAAATCCCAACACTTGCATCGTGCAGTATAAGATGATAGCACGTTATACTTATAATGCAAATACTTTAATTTTCTCTTTACAAAACCGCTTTCTTGCGAGGGGTGAAACAAACCCCAAACAATCCGACCCCAAGGAACTTCAACCTTGTAATTTGTCTTTGCGGTTTTCTGTGTAAGGAGCAATGCCAAAAATAGCAGTGATGAATATTTAGGATTTTTATCCCCTTGTCGGTTTTCTCCCCAGAATTCTTAATGATTGCCTCTTAGCTTGGGAAATCTCTTTCCAAATGAATTGAATTTGATTTGAATATAATTTTTGGCAGAAATAAAAATTTATTTTATTTGTTGAAATCGCTTTCGTTAATATTTAGGCAGAAATTTAATTTATTGTATGAATTTTATTTCGTTGCTATATAAAATAAATAACTTTTTTACATGAAAATTATGGACATTTTGACTAAATACTTTTTTTGTAAACATCTCGACATAAATGAAGGAGAATAAGGAATTCTGGAAAATTACAGGATTGACTACTTATTTACTATCACTTTACACACGTGTAACATTCATCATTCTATCCATGCTTAACAACCACACTTCTCAATGACGGGAAGTCATTTCATGACGTTACGTGATTGAGTGCACAACAGCCATCTATGATTGGATTTAGAAAGCTTTTCTCAAACGGAGATCCATTTATTTGTATGTATGATCTAAACCTTAACTATTTTATATACTAAGAAACGCCTGAAAATATGATTTTTTTGTGTTCAGCTTATACTTTGACCAGTTATTTTATTCACAACGTTTTAATTGCGTCCAAATAATTGCATATCGTAGTTGTACAGGAGAAAGTGACCAAGTGCATTTTTTTACAAAAACGTGATCATTGACATTTGATATCTTACTAACTTAATATTGCCCTGAAAAAAATCCCAAAGGATTTTAAACTTCAAAGTAAAATAATATATTAACTTGTTAAAAATGACAAACTGCATTGATATTTATTTTCTTGACAATCAAAAGTGTCTTAAATGGCTCTCCTGAATATTTTACGTTTTGTTAGTTGGTCTCTTTCTCCTGTCATCATCATCATCATCAGCCTGCGTCCGTCCACTGTTGAACGTAGGCCTCCCGCATGAGTCTCCATCCTCTTCGATCCTCCGCCTTCCGTATCCAGGTCACTCCCGTATGACTACGATATGTAAATTAATAAGCGGAGAAACCTAGATTTTTGGAAAAGTATTTGGACACAATTAAAAAGGTTTTTAATTATACATTTGTTACCATCGCCTTAAAAACAGTTTTTTTGCTGTTGTTATAAAAAAAACTTATTGTTATTGAGAGAGAAAATGTTTTTTTAAAACATGATCCCGTAATATTTTTAATTTTAAAAAAAATAATAAAAAATAAATTTATATTAAATTAGCTTTCTTTGAGCACTTCTTGAAAAATAACTTCAAAAGGCTAAACAATTATAGCGAAAATCAGAATATTACGCAAAACTGAATAACGTTACTCGATTTTCTTTTATTAGGTTTTCAATTTAAGTCTGTTATTTACAATTTAATAAACTCAACTGGTCGACATTATTCTATTGGAAATTATTTTTAAGAACATTTTTTTAACAATTGAAATACAAAAAGCAAACTTTCTCGACATCTGTATTATAACTTATATTAAACCATCTGAATATGGGCTAATATACCTGGGCTAAATTTATTGTTTTACCTCAATTGATTAATTTGAACAAAGCATCACATGATAGATTCACAGCTACGATATTCGTCCAGTATCAAGAGAAAATGCAAGAGGACAAAAGGTATTGTGAAACTCTGAAAATTAAAAATCAGATGGAAAATATCACGGTTTATGTGCACAAATCAATTTATGGACTAGAAATCGAAGGTTATACACAAAAAAATTAAATGACACTGAAATGGAATTTTTTAAAAGGTGCGTTATTTTTAAATCCATTTTCTAAAACTGGTACTTGGATACTTTATAACAAGAAGTGTTAATTTAAACCTAAATTATTATTTTTTAATCAATCAACATATTTTTTTAAACTGTGAGTGATATAAAAATGATATAATGATTAAAGAAAACACTTGTTTTTTACCACTTGAAATTTATTATAGACTACATGTTTCAGAAGTTAAACTTCCATCATTCAGGTCTGTATAATAATCAAGTGTTTTCTTTAATCATTGTAACATGTCTTACCACAAAGTTAATGCCGAAACAATAAATAAAAATGATAAACATGGTAGATTTTTATAAATACATTTATATTTTTACTTTCGACCGTTCTTGAGAATGGTTCAGTTTCTGTCTGAGATGACTATTGCGACAAAGGCATTCAAGAGAATAGATTATATCTCCTACTTTTTTTGTTAATGTGGTTTGATATATACTCTTGAACAATAGTAGAATATATATTTTCATTACCCGTCGCTATCCAAAAATGAAGGCTCTGCTAGTATTTTCGATAAAACGAAAAATATCACTCAAATTACATTTTTGTAAATCTTTAACAATTACTTTTCTAAATATTGTAATTTTTTTTTGTTAATATAAATCTTATGTTAGGAAATTTAAAAAAAAAACTAACGTAGTAACTAACTAACTTATCAGCACGCCATATAACCAAACTTCTATAACCGAAATATTAGCCTCATGAATTTGTTAATATATCCTTTCTTCACCCATTCCATTAAAATGCCCAAACCATCTCAACACACCTTTCTTAATTTTAACGATAAGGCTCATTCATCTCAGCGTTGATCGTTTTGCCACACATCGACTGAGAGAACGCATTTCTACTGCATTCAGTCTACTTTTATCCTTCTTTTGCCAACTCTATGTTTCACTTCCATTCATTAGCATTGGAATCAGGACTCCTCCTCCTTATGTTAAAGAAAATATCTTATTAAACAAGTCTCCATTATTTTACAGTTTTGTAAAAGAATGCTGATGTGTTCATTATACAAAAATTAAATTTCCTTTCATTAATGACACTTAATTAGTAGATAAATAATTAGTAAATATATGTAAGTCAAGTTTTGAAGGCACAAGCAAAATTTTAGGTGGTCGTTTCATATTTTATTTGCTCGGAAAATTAATTATTCGTACTTACTGTACTATTATCGAGTGTTCCATTAGAAATAGAAGCGAGGAATGCAAACAAAAGGAGAATTTTGATGGCATGGCGAGAGAAGCTGCATGGAAAAGCTCTATCGTTAAAATATTTAATTAACTCTCCTTCCTTCCCCCGAAGTTCTTCTTACGCTATTAGGAAATTAAGGGCGATTTCAAAATTTATTAATTATTTGGTAGACAATGTTTTTACAGATCCTTAGATAAAACTTACTGATTTCGTGATACCTACATTCTTTACTTAAATTAATTCAAATTCACTTTTCAATCAAACCATTATCCGCACCCCAATGGTGCATAGGGCACTGCATAATAAAAACGTAGTGTTATCTTGATCATTATCATGAAGGAAAGGTGATCAGCCCTCCGCTTCAGATACCAGTCCAGGGTAATATTGAATAAAGGTGATAGAGTGAAGAAATCACTTACATTTATTTGACCCTCCGTGGGAATCGAACCCGGGACCTCAAAATTAATTTATTCAAATACCACCAAATATCATTATTTTAAAATGATTACTGCATTTTTTTTTTGTTACTGGTAGGAAAAACGAATGTCTTCTTCTTCCTGGCTACATCCCAACTCATTGTCTTTGTGCTGCTGCATCGACTGCTGGGGTCAGCTCTCCTCGTCCTCAGCTTGTAGGTCCTTCTGTCATAGACAAAGTCACCTAGGCCATATCTTCGAACCATGTTCTCTCTTTGAAAAACGAATGTATAACTTAATAAATAAATTAAATATTTGATTCCAAATATGTTTTCAACATTAAATTAACTTTCAATTCAAGTTTACAATATTTAATGGTACGTATACATATATATGTTTATATACATATGTTCATGTAAAATATACATATTTTTTAGCTCAACAATGATTTAATCTGTCCACCATTTTCTTTTTGCTAACTAACTAACCATCACGCCGCTTCCCCGCAGGGGTAGGCAGAGAGAATCGAACGCCACACCACTCTATCTTTGCAAACATTCTTTGCCTCTTCTACATTCATGCATCTCCTCATACATAATCGTCGGGTATTTCCTTTTTGTATTTATTATATTATATTCCTAAGCTATAAAATAAAACAAAATGATATCGGTGTACTCTCTATACAGCAATAGCAATTGCATGAAGAAGAAATGCAATTTTGTATTTTAAATTAATCATCCAATGTACGTAAAACGATAACAAAAAATACAATGGAAAAGTAGGTACTTATATGAAGGACTTACCTTTCCATTATGATTTCCATTTAAAAAAATTGCATTAAATTTTAATTCTCCTTTCAAAATAATATATATATATATATATAGTTTTATCACTATATATATTTTTTTGCTATGCATGTACTTGACCGGGAAGAATAGATAATGTTAAAAAATAAATATGAGCTAAAGTATTTACGGCATTAATTTTTTAAGGTAAAAAGGCCATTAAAATAGGTTTATAGATATTAAGTCTTCGTTTAAATAAATAAAGAACTTCAACCAACCTAAAATAATGAAATGAAAAGGTTTTTAAATCTCTAGCCCCGTTTTATCAGGGCATCAGGAGCGCAAGGAGTATATTATAGTAACATAAGTAACCGGGTCGTAATTCACACGACTTGTACGGGGACAGACGCTGGCGGCGCGTTCGCCCGACCGGACCACGCCGCGCGAGTTAAATGGCCCGGCAAATATCTGATTACGCCGTCAGCGGACACCGCCTCCGATTTCTGTGCTTCTGGTATTCTAGTATCCAGCCTTTGTATCTCAAAGTTGTAAACCGTCCAAAATGGCCGAGATATTGCCGTGGTTGTAGAAAATTTGATATTTTTGTCCGAGCACATTGTATTTACGCCGAAATCTTTGTTCATTCCATTGAAAATAGAGCATTTGTTTTAAAACTCTTAGCTTTGTCTTGAAATTTGGCGAAAATGAAATATTTTAAACTCTTTTTCCAAAATAAACATTTAAATTAATCAAAACTTTTAAAAACATGTATTGTTAAATTTATATTAATCAATTCAAAAGTTTAATGCAGATCTGAAAGCAAATGCTTTAAAATGTTTATATGCATACAAGTAAATTTAGCTCTAAATTAACTAACCATCACGCTGCTTACCCATAAGAGTAGATAGAGAGAATAGAACACCACACCAATCTGTCTTTGTGAACATTCTTTGCGCGATCCACATTCGTGGTTCTTCTTATGCATACCCGCCGATTATTTCGACTCGTGACCCGGCCGCTTTCAAGTATTTGACAAACCTGATCATGCCAAGTTTTCTACGGTCTTCTTTTGCTTGTTTTTCCAGTCTTTCCTTGCTGATATGTTCCACATGTCCAAAGATAATTAATTATCAACTATTCAAGATTTTTTAATACACGATATATCCACTACACACTATCCACAATCGTGCAAAATAGGAACAAAAAATAATAACGAGCTCACAAATTTATTTATTTCCCAAATAAAACGTCCTTTAAAATTGAAAAAATAATTCGCCTTTTCCCAATCGATAAAAAATTACTTTGGTGCACAATTTTAAATCATATAAATATTCAAATAATTTAAAATTAAAAATAGGAAAAATATGACTTTTCATGTTCATTGCCAGCGGGGTTTTTTTTGGATGATGGCTTAGGGATATCTATTACGATCGGAGATTACACAAAAATGTTATAGAATGCTCGATAAGTACATGTATAACTTGATCAGGTACCGTTTAAACATGGCTTATAATGCGAGTATGTTGGTATTGAGAAGAAACTTATTAGTCGGTATTTACCAAGGGTGTATTGTATTTTGTATCTATCCAGTGTTCATGTCCAGTGATGCATCCAGACAGTACTGCAGTGGGTGGGGAACGGAATGGCTGTCAGTAATGAGGTGCTGTACTATGGCAAGCGGAGTTGCCACGCGGCCTACCAGAGCATTCCCCGCATCCATAACATTAACCTACCCAGACCTACGGAGGGGATTTTAAATCCCTCTTAAACAACAATTCACTCGACAACCATTCGAACAATTTGATCAATATTTTAACAATCTTTGAAATAATACTTTGGTAAAAGGGAATATTTAGTTATTATCATTTTTAAAATATGATGAGCGAGTAAACTTCAGTTTTTATTTCTTTAGGGGTCTCATCTTGAGGATTGTTTGCAGCAACAAATGACACCTCCTTCGCCATTCCGGTCTACCATGCGCCATCTTCTTCAGCTTCTTATATGCTAAACAGTCAATATCCTCGAACAAGTCACAAAGATATTCGTGGTGTGGCCGTCCTCTTGCGTTAGTTCTCTCGATCTTTTCCTCTATTACCAGGCGCAGGAAATCATCCTGTTGAAACTCGTAACATATTTATTTACTCGTGACAATTAATTTATTTCACTTTAACTCCTGCGCACCACAATTATGTGCAAGTGATACTATGTGAGACAGCAATTATGAATAACATTTTTCTGATCATTCACGCAGTCGATCTGTAAACACTCAACTAGCAGCACTTAGTTTAAGCTCTGCATTATTATTATAGAATATTTTTATGAATACCACTGGGGTCTTCAAATACCCCATTTCGGAATAAGCGTAGTATTAGAATAAGGAGGGTTTAATAGGATTGCTTATTAAACCATCAAAATATAAAGTTTTATATAATTGTTCACCGTAACAAAGATTCACCCTAAAGGCAGTAAATTATTTAAAATATGTATTGGATCAGAATTATTTTTAAAATAAATTTCATATTCAATTCATCCAGGTAAATGATGATCTTTATTAATACGCTACAATTTTTTGAAACATATTTTTAATATTTTTTATGTTAACATTGACATATTTTCCGAAATATGATATGCATAAATATATACACCTGCAAATTTTGGTTAAACATCCATCCACCCCTAAAACGTTATTTTTGATACGTTATATTGAAACGTTATGCTAAACAATATTTTGCCATATTTTAAGACCTTAATGAGACCCAAACATAATTGGCAACCCTCAAAATATATGTACAAGAACATATATACATTAAAACCCAAATTGAGCGGTTTGAAATATTTTGTTTCATCGTGGAAATAGTTCTTTTATATGGAGTTCCAGAATTAGACTGTATTACAAAACTAGTTTGTAAACATTCTAACACATCGTTACAGTTTTGGGACCAATTATGATTTACTATGGGTTAGTTTAATATTTTATGAACCTGTTTAACAGCTAGTGTTATAATTGAATACCTTAAATATAACATATAAACCATCTCCGCTTTTTAAACCATTATTGTTTATTAAAACAAAATACATCAATTTCGAGCTACGGCCTTCTTACTTCAATTTTTTTGAAGATGCGTATCCTTTTGAAAGTATTTCGATTACTCTTCATACTATGGTAGTATAAAACCAATTTGTTAAAGCATAAATATCAAATTATCAAATAAACAAAAATGTCTAAAGATTTGATATGGTTTCCTTGAATCAGAAGTAAAATGCATATTATTTTCTCAAAAATATTTTTTATGTATTTTGTTTTATTTAAAATATGTATATAAATTTTAAACGCGTAGGTGTATTTGATTTACAATGGTTCTTGAACAACATACCTTCCCAGTTGAAGTTCTTCCAGTTATTTTTACTATTTTAATCCCTTTATTCGACACTTTATGTCAGAGTAAAGCAAAATATACTTTTACAGTGATGAAATGACTGCAAATCAAATTTTCATACAAAACTGAGACTATATGGCAAGCCTTAAATTTAAAATTATCATGAAATTTAGATGATTTAAAATTTTGGTGAAATACGGGTAGGTATGTAAACATTTTTCAAAAATATTTAATACCCATTTATTTGTTGTACAACACTGAAAATGTAATTCGTTTGAAAATACATATTTAACATTTTATGTCTAAAAGTCATTTTATGACAATGAGAGCGATAAGGTTTTTGATAACAGGAGTAGATAAACGTATTTATTTCCAGGCAGGTTCATGGGGGGACGTATTGAAAAGCTTGATGGGAACGTGGATGCAGCATATTGGTTATTATCAAAGTACGGAAATTAAAATGAACCCGTCTGACACGGCTTTTGTTATCTGAACGTATGGAGTTGCTAGCTGACCGCTGCTAGCTTCACGTCCACGGAGAGCACACAATGCGATGGAGAAAATATAGATACAATGCTGGAAATTTCCAGCATACCTAGAGTACCCACGTGTGTGTACCGATAGAAGCTTTGAACAACCCTTTGCTTCAATGGGGGTACATCCTGGGCTTACTAATCATGTGCAGCCAGGGACGGTTTTGGATTAGCTAGTGAGTTTTGAAATAACAAAAAATAAACCCAGCGTCTATCATGACACCATGTAAATATGAACTATCGACATGATATTACCACAAAATGACTCCCGATTCTATTAAAAAAATATATGTATTTTCTTTCAAGATTTGTACACAACGATTACTAGCAAAAATGTTATTTTTTTTCTTCTAATTAACTAACTAATCTTAGAACACCACACCAATCTGTCTTTGCACACAACCATTGCCTGTTCCACATTCACACATCTTCCCATATATTCGTTCATTCGAACCCTTATCAGCACCCCAATGGTGCATAGGGCACTGCGTCATATAAACGCAGTGTTATTTTGATTGTTAACACACGAAGGAAAAGTGATCAGCCCTTTACTTCAGGTACCAATCCAGGGTAATATTGAATTAATATTGGAGTGAAATATTTATTAGACTTATATTTATTAGACCCCCCTCCGGGAATCGACCCCGGAACTCCAGAATGGTAGCCGAGCGTGCTGACCATTACACTACGGAGGCGGACAAAAGGACTTCCCATATATACATACCAATTATGCCGACACCTGACCTAACCACTTTCAAGTATTTTAAATACTTGAATATGTCAAGTTTCCTTCTATTACCAAACATATTCGCTTCATAAAATTTGTTAAACTACCCCTTTTTCACACATTCGATAACGAAATAAATATATTTTTTTAATATTAGTTTGTGTACAAAAATTTAATGGTTCTAGTAAAACGATAATACTTTTAACTACGCAAATCACATTATTTAAATTTATTGAAAACATCTTTTGCTTTCTATAGAAGTAGTTAAGGCGAGTTAAGCATATTCAATGAAAAACCGCAGAGTGAAATTAATCTATTTTAATTTTGACATCTCAACATAGATGAAGAAGAATACAGAAGTCTAGGAGTTTACAGGACTTATAACTATGTAGGCTGGTAAATGATCACTTTTCTTAAGCGTTATATTCTCCATTCTACTTATGATTATGCTCATAGACAAGTTTGTAAAATAAAACTTTTTAGAATTGTGTGCTTTATATTTTCTTTATTGTTCATTTGACTAGACTAAGCTACAGCAACGCGTGGCCGGGTAGAGCAAGTTTGAAATACATACAAAATCGACACTGTATGTCGATAGTGTCGTAATAAAAGTTCATAGTCTTATGTTGTCCTTTATCGCATCAAATGAAGCATTTACAAAAAAGTTTGTTTAAATCAGGTATTTTAGGAATATGTATTATTTCAAAGACAAATCCGCTCCTGTGTTCTGGATATGTTGTAGATGAAAATCATTGAACTACGCTCAGAACATACATTCTGAAACGGAAACGTTTCATTTTTACATTAAATGATTGACAAATTATGCACAAATTAGACCTATGACATATGAATATTATATTCCAAGTATTGCATTTAAATGAAAGTTATTTTATTTATTTTTTACAGAATAATAATTGATGTGTTTCATAATTTTATATTAAAAATTATGAACAACATTTTGAGTGTGTCCAAATACTTGTTCACAAAATCTGGATTATCTCCAAGAATTTGAGTAGTGTGGTTGTCAATAAAGGGTAGAATTGGTGAATGTTACACGTGTGTAAAGTGATCACTTAAACCAGCCTATGACGGTCGTAAGCCCCGTAAATGCCCAGACTTTCATATTCTTCTTCATCTTTGATGAGATGTCAAAAAAAAAAAAAAATAATATAAAAATTAGGAATTTGCACCACTTAAAAGTTATGAATATCACGATTTTTTATTGTTTTCTCAAAATAAAAAAAAAGAAGATGATGGGATTTTGAACTATCATGATGGTTTCTGCTGATAACAATTTTTCATAGTAGAATAGAAGAGATCTTTTCAAGAAAGTGGTCAGGTTAGGAGTCGTAAAAATCGGCGGGTATGTATGAGGAGATGCATAAGGAAGAGGCGATGCACGTGGAAGAGGCGAAGAATGTTTGCAAGGACAGAGTGGTGTGGCGCTCTATTCTCTCTGCCTACCCCTGCGGGGAAGCGGCGTGTTGGTTAGTTAGTTAGTTAGTTAGGTTTTCAGTCATGGGTAGAATAATGAATATCAGTGTGTAAGTTTATCACCGAAACCAGCCAATGACAGTCCGTAAACGCTGAAAATACTTAGACTTCTATATTATTTTTTGTTATGTTTTCAGTTTAGGGTGATATGAAATAAATATTAGAGTGTACATTCACTAATATTTATTTCACCTCCCCTGAGAATTGAACCCGGGACCTCCAGCACGGTAGCTAAATACGCTAACCGTTATACCACGGACGCGGAGTTGTATGGGCTCTCAATATAAACATGTCATTCTCACATATCCACGTTTATTTGTATTGGACAACGTTGGTTTCGATTCCCACTCAAAAATCACTGGCGGTCATTATTTTTTCTAAATCCATTACGCAAATTCATCCATCATATAAAGAGGCTTTATCGGCGATCGGTTCATCACTTAAGCACCCCTCAGCAGAAATAATTACCCTAACACAAGCACTACATCAATCACGATTAATAACAATACCAATCAATTTTCATTACAAGAGCAATATGGTGGACTCGGAAGGGTTAAAAACACCCTTCGTGTGTTTTAAACGGTCGACTCTTATCGCATACTCTCAAACAAACTTATGAATTTAAAATCATGAAAAGTAGTATTTTTTAGGAATTTTAAAAATATCTACCGTAAAAAAATAGTTTTTATGAGAATTTATTTGATTGATAATTATTTTAATTAAGAATTAATACTGCAATAATTTATTTAAATCAATTACGTTTTTTTTAATAAATATTTTTGATATGTATTCATATTATTAACACTAATCAATCCTATTTAAATCACTAACTTTGTAATTTTCCTTTTTATAATTAATGTAACTATGTTTTTAAATCACTATAAATATTTTATTATAACTTATTTACGGTTTCCAAGCTAACCGTATCTTTATCAAGACTGATTAATACTTAAACACTTCTACTTAACAATATTTAAAATATTTTAACGGTTGGGCAAATGAGTTCAAGTATTTACAAACTTTTATTCATTTATTTAAGGCAAATTTTATGACTAAATATACAAACCTTTTTTTTTCAGCATTCAGAAAAAGAAAAACAAACTACATTTTCCTTATTTTGTTCGTATCTGTTAAGAAAATTTAAAAATCTACCTTGGTTTTGTAATGAATTCAAAATTTAAGAGTTAAAACTCGAAGCGAAACTCATCAAGTTGCCGTGAAAGTTTTCATCTAGTTGAATCTATTATAGAAATTGCCTACAGCGTGGCTGTATTGTGCTTCCTTTTGTAGGTAATTTGTTCGGATTAAACGATCGAGTGATCTTATCGATTGCCCGAAGGAAGGGTGATAATTAAAAGTCCATTAATCTTTAAGGTCCATTATGTTAAATTCACTTAAAGCTATTATCCACACTATCACCGAAAGCTGTCGGTTATCCCTGAGATCGATTTCAGTTATTACGGAACAAAATCACTCAAACGAATTTGGGGGAAATGATGCGTAAAATCTATTATTATATTTAAGGGTAATTAGATCGCTTCCATTATCACAACCCATTGTTTTCGCTTTTGAGAGTTTGCGTGTTTTGTTTGATTTTTAGATTGTTCTTCTTAAATGTTTTTAATAGGTATTGAGTTCATTTTTAAGAGATAACAAAAGGTTTCACTCAAATGAGGGAATTGTATTATGATAATTTCCATAATTTTCTCAAAAAGTATTGAAGTTTTGAATTTATTTTATACAATCTTAACTGTAGGATATGAAATACAAAATTTATAGAAAAGAATCAGAGACACATTTATGAAAACCTTATAATCATTTTATAAAAATACGTACACATATTGTATAAAAATACGGTTTTAAAAGTCATTTGTTATTTTTGAATGTAGGGTATTTAGTGTGTTTGTTATTTTTTTTTTAAAAACTATTTTTACTAAAACTCCTTCTACTACCATCACGCCGTTTCCTTGTAAGGGTAGGCAGAGAGAGTGCTATCTTCCTTCACATCCATCCATATAATCATAAACGCCATCCGGTTACGTAGATTTTTAACACTAGCAGATTCAAGGTTTTTATTGATCTGGTCGTACCAAGTCTTTTTTGTCGGCCTCATTCTATTCTTTTGTTCGCATTTGTCAAATATATTTTTCATTATATCAATTTTTTCGTTGTATTATATCAAATTAAATCTTCTCTGAATATATTTTTCTTATTTTAAGGGAATCATATTATTCAATAAACACATCTGCAATTTGAATACCCGTGATATTTTCCCAAAATATGTTGATATAGGGTAAAACAACCTTAACACGTTTTTTTCTTTAACATATATGGAAACATACCAATCTCATTAACAAAATTTATGTATTTACTATTGTCATTCTGATTCTGTCATATCCAATATTTGTCATCAGTCCATAGTAATCATACACAGTAGAAATATTATATATTGGAAGTATTTTAACATCGTCTGTGTTTGTCTACGTTGATTCATAGATTCCATTCTGTTGGCGACTGATATTGAAATGGATAGTTAACTTTAAAGAATTAATATAAAATATCACGTTAATGACAAAACTGTATCCACCTACCTTTTTTACCTTAATATAATGCCTTACTCGTTACATTCTGGTTCCACGATAAAAGAAACATGAAAAATAATGAATACATATTTATTTTTAGATTTTATTACCCTTATTGGCCTCGGAATTTTAAGATATCTTTAGTAAAATGTATATATAACGAAGTCGTTATATTATTAACGATCAAAATGACGTTGCATCATTTTAAAGCTCCACATTTTCCCTACTTGATGTTAATAAGGAAAGCAAACGATAAATTAATTAAATATTTCTCTTACAATAAAATTGGATCATTTTATGTGTTTTTAGAGATTTGTATTTCCAATAGAGTGAAAAAATGATTTTTTTAATAAATACCATACTAATATTTACTATTACTTTTGTTCACTTCCTGTAGTAGTCAGCGCGTTTGGCTTCCGCATTGAATTTCCTGGATTTGATTACCAAGCAAGTTCAAATTAAATGTAAGTGATTTTTCACTGTAAAATAAGTCAACCCTAGACTGGTCCTGGAAGTGCAGGGAAAATCACTTTTTTGTATTCTACGATCAAGATTCGGCTTCTGTACAATGCATTTATTATGCCATTAGGTGCGAATAAGGTTCAGATATTTTTTATTTAAAATGTAACGTTTTCCAGATCGATTCCATAGTTGTGATCTGACATAAAATGGTTGAATTGACTTGATGCATAAATTGAAACGTTTTGGTAACTTGCACTGAACAGCAACGTTATTCAAATATGCAGAACGTGATATGTCACGTATAAGTATCGCGTTGTTCCTATTCCAGAGCAGTAAATAGCCTTTCTTGTGTTTTATAAACAAGAATTCGTATTATATAAATGTGGGGTCGTAAATCGGCCCCCTGAGAGTACACCACAGGGTGGCTTGTTAACCGTTTGTCTCGGGAAACCACGCCGGGAGACTTAAACATTTATATTCTACAAACTTCCGGATCAGGGAGTATTTGCAACGTACAGCCTGATTGTAAAAGTTAGTCATGATTCGAATGGGATTTAAATTAATTATTCATTTGGCGATGTATATTTAAACTGTCTGGTCTTTGTGGTCGAAAACCCATCATTCGAGATCAATCCACCTGTGTATTTTATAAAACCCGTGAGGGAAGACAAGTATGTTATTAAATTCATATATTACTCTTATATACGTATATTACTTACTTTTGATATTTTACATGAAACAAACCATTACAAAAACGTTTGCTTGCTACACCTTTAATTCATGTTTTGTAATTTTTCTAATTTTTTTGTTCAAGTTTCATATATATGGGTGTGTTTTACGCTATTAAATAGAAAAATGTTTTTTACGTCTAGTTTTGACTACGAATTGAACAAAGGTATATTTAATAATAATTTTATAATAGCTTTTTGAATAAGCAAAAGCAAGAGAAAATTTAGAAGTCGTCGAAATTTCTTCTAATTGTCTTTAAAGAATCATTTATTGATTCGGCAGTTACTTTGTAGCAATACATTTGTTTATTTTTTTAACATTTTTTTACTTGGTATATACCACTGTTGGTGTAGTATAGTGGTATTTGTTAAATAATCAATGTAAACTTTTGTTCGATATGTTTAGTTTTGCGATTGGGCACTGACGTCATTATTTTTTTAGGGAAAATGAGGACTTTAAATAAACAAAAGTAGAATACAGGAGGTGAGGATCTACTTACCTTTATGTATGGACTTTTGGTTAAAAAGTCCGCATGTAAAATCCTTTTGCCTTTTTTTCATCTTCAATCTTTAGCACGAGTCTAATACTGTTATCCTTATTACAAAAACTATGAATGTATCTTTGCCAGTATAATGTGTCGGATTGTGGTCCCGTGGTTAGTGTCGCGGACTCAGAGTTTCTCGGTTCTCAGAGTTAAGTCTGAGTTTCTCGGTTCGAACCCACTCTACCACAATTTGATACCTATTTCTAATAATGAGCCGCTTAAGCTCACAGAAATAGTATGAAATTGAAATATTTGTGTAATTAATAAAAACACATTTATATCTCTTTTTTTTAATGAACACCTTATTTATACTGGCAACCTTATCTCACGAAACTTTTTAAATATTTTTTTAAAAATATGAAAATGACGGGAATCAAACATACGATACAAGATTCGTAATGGACCACCTGCTCAACTACGCCATGGTACTTAAATTAGTACCAATAATTTGACCAGATAATTTATTTACAACATTTTGAGTGTGTCCAAATACTTGTTCAAAAAATCTGGATTATCTCCAATTACAGGAGTTATTTTCATATTATTTTTTGCCATCTCATCAAAGATGAAGAAAATGACGGTTGTCAGCCCCGTAAATGACCAGACTTTCATATTCTTCTTCATCTTTGATGAGTAAAAAATAAATTAGTGCCAATTAAATAATTTAAATGTAATTTCGAATTCTAAAATCTGCGCCAAAATTATATTTCTCATTGAAATACTTTGGGAACACCGCGTAGTCTGCAAAAAATAGAACATTAATCTTTAAACTGAATTGTTTTCGTTTTTCTGGTATTTGTTAAGCTAAATTAACATTAATTCTGTCTTTTTTTCTTCTCTCCTGTGTTTATAAAGTAATTTGATAGTAGATTTTCATCAACAACAAGAAAAAACCTTTTGTTAGTTCATTGTAAAATAGATGTTAATTTCCTACGCATTCTTCGTTTTACCCATCCATCCATCAAAAATATTATTGTTTCACACATCGCTAATTCCTTTTAACACCATCATACATATATAAAAAAAAACTTGATTTTTTAGGAGATCGTTTTTTAAGTTAAAAAATATAATAAAATGTATTAAAAATAAATATCAAGAAACTATTTGAACTTTTCACTGTGCAACAGATCTTTTTAGGTAAAACCTGAATGTTTTTTTCCATTTGAAAAATATTTATTTTACATTTAAAAAAAAATAATTAAACAAAACATTTTTTTTTTAAATGCAAAAACTACACTTTCTGTCCTGTAGCGGGTAAATATGAAGTCAAAATATTCCATTTTTGCTAGGATATAGAACATTTTTTGGGCATTCCGAAAACATGCACAACTGACGATTTTTGATATATGACGTTGTTGAAAGGAGTGAGCGAAATGTCACGGGTATCGCAATGATGTGCAGAGTGGGTAAAATGTAGTCTTTGTATTTTTGTCCATTGATCTTTTTCCCACTAGCTTGCATAATTTAAAATTTCTCGTTAGATGTGGTGCGAGTAGTAAAATACTGATACATTTTGGAAGAAAATTGAAGACTCAAGGCAAAAAACAAAAACAACAGGTTAACTTAATTACTAATTTTTTTATTTATTTTACTTTTCAGATTTCATAAATATGATAATACAATACCGTATAAATAAAATATTTTGAAAAATCATATGTATGTTAAATCATATGTAAAAAAAATCCCGCCATTTAAGATATTTAAAAAATCGGTCATACTGTCTCCCGTAGTAAAACGAATTTTCCAACACGCATTGTTTTTGTCCCAAAAGCTTCAATTGATTTATTTTTTAAAATTATTTCAAAATGTTATTATACTCCGCGGTTAATTATTGTCATGAATGTAATAAAACCCAGCATATATGTAATTTTCCGCAAGAGTCAACGGTTATCTACTAGTCTATACCAAATATTAATTGTAAACATCACTAACCTTTGATACAAAGTAACGTTTTTGAGTTGCTACTAACTTTATCTTCTAACGTGGGATCAGATTTATAGCCTCATTACCATAAATTAATCCCTAGGCATTTTTGAACTTATTTATAATGAACGTATTTTAATGTTATATGTTTATCTTAACTTTTTATTTTTATTTTTATCTTTTATTTTAACGAGCGTGAAATGTTATCACAATTGCTATCAATGGATGGGTGAATGCGACAATTAATTTTTTGCACGTTAGAAAAAATTAATTAAACGTAGGAAACTAAGAAAAAATAAAATTCCACACACTTAAGCGGTTTTATTTGAATATAATATTACATTTACACAAAAAATATTCTTACATGTATTATATTACATTGATGAAATAACACTATTAATTTTTACAGCGGATATTGGCATTCTAAATAAATGTATTTCTTATAAAACTTATGAAAAAAACGTTCAAATAAAACAGAACATCAAATGGTTTTCTTTCAGCACTTAAGTCCTATTTGAGAATTAAAATTATCCTGTCGAAGAATTCTAAATCATTCAAAGAAGTGAAAATTTTAAAAGTTCAAAGTTCAAAAATGTTCAAAATGTTTACATGTAGATTATCAAGAATTATTAAATAATAAAATAAAAGCATAATTTTGATAATATTGTTACAATTTTCTTAAATAGAGTAATCAATTTATTAAACTATTTTTTCCTTGAATTTATTTACATAATTTTTGTTTTAATGAGAATTAAAATATTATTAAGAAGCACACATTTTTATAGATAAACAACATTTTATTTATACTAAAACATATAATTTTATTATATATTATATATTACGAATTAAGTATCGTTCAAGAGAATAAGTAGTATTTATGATCAAGAATGCATTTCTATACAAGTTACATGGATATTTTTTCGGAATATACTATAATTTTTGTAAATATAAATGGGCCTCATATAAAATATGTTATGTTCATAATAAATTTTGGTATAGATTTTCGTAGCGATTTATATTTTCAAACGTGTATTGTCATTAGTATTTCACCCTTGGAGTTTGAATAAATACTTTCATAAAAAAAATGTAATAAGTATATTAATATTTTTTATTCAATGGGGAAAATATTTGATTATATAAAAATATTGGCCAATCAGGAATATGAAACATGTTTTCTCTATTTGTATTTATTTTTCTATTTCTTTAACGGTATACTAATGAAAGGAAAATAAATATTTATTTTGAATTTTAAAATATTAAAAAAAAAATAAATATGAAATCAATAATTGATTTATTGTTATACATGTTTTACAAAACATGTTTTATTTTGCATTCGTTTTTAAATAATGCAATACATTTTAAAATTAATTGGAATGAATTAAAAAATAAATAAATAAACATTACCTGTGTAAATTAATCACAGATTTATTTCTTAGCCCTTTACATCTATAAATAAGTTGTTTTCACCAATCGAAAACTTTAATTTAATTTATTTCATTAATTTAATAAAAATATGCCCAAAAAAGTTATCGAGACCAGAATGCAAGATTAAGTATGATCTGTTTGTTTAAAACCCTTTACAAACTACAATACGATAATTTTGTTTAAAGCATTAAAATTATTAAGTAAGTAATCTCAGTTGGTGAAATCATCAGTTATAAATTATTTTATATTTGGCCTTACTCTATTTTATTTTACCACGAATTGAAAGATGGAATTTCGTTTTTATAAAATTGAAATTTATAACCAAGCACTATTCGATCTACAAAAATAATACTCTGAGGGTAGTGGTAAGTATCAACATTTTTATACACCTCTTTAAAAGATTCATATACTTGGTAAATTTGTTATAAAATACCCTCAAATAATATTTTTCTTAACTTTTCTGTAAAAATAAGGATTTTGAAAATTCAACAAGAAAATTTATCGTTCTTTTTAAATTTATGTATTTCAAACATGATATTAGAACCTACATTAACGCTTAGTTATTTTTACATTTCAATGTTTTTATAACATATATACATACTCATAAACAAAGACAACAATAAGTATTTTTATTTTATATTTTAAAAGTTTAAATAATAATAATAGGAGTATTACACGTAATTATTTATTCATTTAAAAAATGTTCTAATTAAAAAAAAACGGTGTTATACCATAAACTGAATTTCGTTATGATGAATGCTTAAGTCCTGAACACAAAATTTCAAAAAAGGGGAGAAAACAACAATTAATTTCACACATAAAAAAATCAACGAATAATGTTTAGTATGTGGTTAGGGAATGAATTTGTAAATGCATGTTTTTCAGGATCGTCTAAACTTTATGTAATTTTCGATCAATTTTACATCGCCTCGATCCAATATCATTTGGGTAGAATAGGATTAAAGAAAAAAAAATTATAAAAATCGAAGTCAAAACTGAAGTATTAAAGATAGATAGTTAAAAACAATATTTTTTAAAATTGAAATCATATAAATATAAAAAGCCATTACATATGTAGTTTTATGAATCAGAGTTTTCAGGAAAATCACTACTTTAGGCATAAGTGAGCGTAATCTAAACCCACCGAAAGTATACTATACGAGTATGTACATGTAAATATTGCTATTTTTAAAAATTGTAACGTTTTAATATATTAATATATTAATATAAGCACATTTCATTTAAAAATCTAGTATCTAAGTAACGTTTTCAAAACAATTAAGATAACGAAAGTTTTTTCGAGGCAGATGTAAATATTCGTGATCGATGAACTCCCTGATCTGGAGGCTTCGCCCCTTCCCGACGCAGTCAACAGGACCTGTGTATCGTCCTTGCCTTTCGAATGATGCTCTCTCGGTCCTACGACCGAGTTTCCTTGGTTTCCTCCCGCCCACTTATTGGGCCTTTCGGACACTCTGTTCTTCAGGTCTCCTTCATCAGACTTCTCCTGACTCTCCCCCTCATCCTGATCTTCATCTGTATACTCATCTTCTTCGGTACGCCTTCCGGAAGATCCGGTTTCTGGAGAACGAATCCTGTTGGGACCAGGAATTTCTGAAATGAAAAAAGGAGAAAAAAATGAAAATTTTCAGAATTTTACAGTAAATTATGTGTCTTTTATTAATATTTCACAGTTTGTTGAACATTAATTTAAAAAAAAAAAAAAAAAATTTTAATATTTTAAATTGCAAAAAACACAGTGTTTTATTTACCATAAATATGTGTTAAAAAATATTATATTTTTATATTTTTATAAGCAAAGAAATAAATAAATTGTAAAAGAAACCAAACCGTCATATCTTTTCAAAGGAGAAACACCTTTTTTAGCATATAAAATAATTGCTAAAGAAATATTTTCGACCCTGAATAGGTTTTGGCAATATTATCTGAAATCAAATGATATATGAAGGTCAAAATAAACGAGGCACAAAAGTATGAAGCGAAAGAATTATTCATTAATAATTTTTACAGAATACTTGATAGACATTTCAGGAAAGCTTATTTATTTTAACCAATTTGATTCTTATTGGCAAATTACATACGAAACATTGATATGGCATTTCGATAATGAAACCAAGATGAAACCAAGCAATAAAAGTATGTTTTCAAACTGTTTTTTTTTTGTTGACACATTTGATCGTATCTGGTTTGGTTTACACTATAATTAGATTAACATGAATGGTACCTACTTTAAATATATCCATTATAAAAAAATATTTAAAAAAATACATATTTCTCATTACTGCGTTACGGAAGGTAAAAAATAATATCTTCAACGTATAAAATAGCATTCAAAAATGTTTTGAACTTTATATGTTTATTTGAAATAAAATAAATTTTATAATGCTTCACCGAATTTTATTATTTTTAATACCATTGTTTATTTCGAAAAAAAAAACATAAAATGAACAATAATAATAATAAATTTAGTTCATGAAAATCTTACCATACAGCCTTATTTTGCTCTCAACATCACCGAGGGAATTCTTGGCAACACAAGTATAGCTGCCTACGTCATCTAGTCCAATTTTCTTAACAGACATTGACATTCTGGCTTCGAACATACTCTTTTGGTGTACCTCCATTTCGTATTTTTCCGACGGGATTATCAGCTCACCTGTTGAGTGAAGAAATATTTTCATATAAATATATCGTACATTTTCTTTATAATACAAAAGTATAACATTTGTTACAGTACAATCACAAATGTTCTAGAAATTAATCTTGTTTACACATTATTAAACTCAAAATCTGTTTCACGCAATTGTTTTATTCTTTTCTTTCATCATGTAATTCTACAAAAAAATATTTTATTTATTTACATAAATTGTAAACATTTATTTAAAGAACAATTATGAACGTATTTATATTTTTTGCAGAGACCCACCAAGCCACCTTGTTTGTCTTGTCAGTGGAGTTCTTTTTACATACATTTTTTTATCTATTTTAACCTATATACACAAAAAAAAGGTTTTAAAAAAATAAGAATTAAAATTATGTTACAATTTTCACAGCATTAACTCTTGATCATTTACCTTTTCCTTTATTTTGCCATTGTTCCATATTTTTTGCAACATAAACAAGTAATACCGTGAATTTGCTTATTTTCTTAGAAATATGCATTAAGCATTGAAGACGTACATATATCCATTGATTTTCACATAAGTGAATGGAGTTCGTATTCCATCCTTTTGGAAATGCATAATTGTGCAGTTTGAGAAGTTATTCTATTGAATATTGAAATAAGTCTTGCAGCAACATAATACTGCTTGCAGTCAAGTTTTTCTAAATCAAGAAATCCGTATGAGTAAAAGTTTAACGTATATCACAAATTCTTTCTAACTAACTAATAAACTCAGAATAAGGAAAAGATTCATATATATGTACATAAGTGCGAAGGGAAGTCAGGGAAACATTTGCCAATTTTGTCGTTAAATGTGGTTAAACCATTTTACAATACAAATATTGACCGCGTCAATATTTTCTGAAACGGGTTACACCAAAGGGTGCGTATCGTTTACATGCATTAAGCAATATTTGCCTAGTTTCACTTACACCCCGCTACCGCAAGCTCGCTACTGATGTCTTGGAATAATTACTCTGTGCCATAATTTATACCAGAATACACAAAGTGCTTTGTTATTGCAAGTGTTAATTGAATTTTCTGTAAATTATGTGCACCTGGCTACTGCGGTAATTCTATTATTGTAATAGTGGTACGTGGCTTCGGGTAAATAATTATTTCGTGTACGTAAATATAACGTAACTTTGGCTATTATTTATGATCAACCCTACGTTTCACGAATTTAAAATTATTCCACTTTATTTACTTTCTTAGTTTAGTAATGGAAGTCATATTATTTTTGCCTTTGTAAGTTTGAAGCTTTGTTGTCAATGTTGAAAGAGGATGCTAAGAGTAATCGAATAAACTAATAATGTAAGTACATATAATATCGAATTACATACAAGTCGATGAAATTAAGTTTAAGTTGTTTTAAAAATTAATATTCGATTTTCACTATTTTACATTATCACAAGACACCCATTTTTAAATATTATTCTCATTAGAAAGTTATTGTTTCGAAATAAGTTAATGTTAACATTTTCAGTTTCGTAGGAAAAAAATATTCGCAATATAAACCTATTGATTTTAAAACAGCCATTGATATATTGCATACAATCTTATTAAATTTTAAAGCCAGAAATAAGATTAAAATGTATCCATCTATAAGTTCAAAAAAAATCTCAAAAATAATAACATAAGGGAGAAAATATAATATATCCATAATTACTAATTAAAAAACCAAGGTTTTTTGGTAATTACCTGTACTGTCTTTCACCCAATAATTGATCGACTTAGGTGACGACTCCACGTAGCACTCCAGAGTGACGTCAGTCCCGAGGGGGGCTCCCACTAGTTGATTGGGAACCTGGATCACTGGGTGAACTGTTAATCAAAAGGAGAACCACATTAAAATATATAAGAAAACTAAAAAAAAAAATATTCTTTAATGAAAATACAATTTATATGTGGTAAATGAAAGTAGACTGAATGCAGTCGAAATGCGATCTCTCAGAAGAATGTGCGACAAAACGATGTATGATAGATGTACGAATAGTGAAATAAGGAAGGAATGCAAAGCTGAGATAAGCATTATCGATAAAATTAAGAAAGGTGTGTTGAGATGGTTTGGACATGTAGAACGAATGAGTGAGGAAAGAACGGTAAAACCAATTTATGAGGCGAATGTTAGCGGAAAAAGAAGCAAAGGAAGACCGAGTAAAACATGGCACGATCAGGTATGCCAAATACTTGAAAGTGGTCAGGTTAGGAGTCGTAACAATCGGCGGGTATGTATGAGGAGATGCATGAACGTGGAAGAGGCGAAGAATGTTTGCAAGGACGGAGTGGTGTGGCGCTCTATTCTCTCTGCCTACCCCTGCGGGGAAGCGGCATGATGGTTAGTTAGTTAGTTAGTTCAGATTATATGTATCCGACATTTGACAGTTTGAAGTCCAATACGCTAACATACTAAGTTCTTAGCGTAAGGAATAGGTCAACATATTGTACAGATTAACTTCGACTATCACGTTCCGGTTTATCTCGAATTGTTTCATTTTAAAACCAAACGTGATCAAGCTTTATTATTAAGTGACAAAATTATGCTACATCGGTTTATGAGTTACTTTGATATTCCAAAGAAAAACTGTTATCCAATCCATATAAACACATTGCGTAGAAGCGGTTTCGAAAAAACAATAGAATTTTGATATGTAAACCGAACACCCGCAATTATTTCATACAAATACGAAAATGAAATTTATCGCCATTGGGAGATAATTTATTATAACTCTTAATTTTATTGATAATTTATGAACTTACAGTGAACATTGACGCGTATCCTCTTGCTAACTGAGGGCGGGACACCATTGCTTGCGATACACAAATAAGCCCCCATTTCTGATCTGGTAATTTTTGACAATTTGAGAATCTCTCCTTGAAATGTGGTAACTGAAACAAAGAAAATATGTGTTTTTTATACTAAATCATAATGTTTATTTATTTATTTCAATATTTTTTTTTCTTCTTAAATTTGCGTAATAATTTGAAAAATTTGGATAATTTGTATGGCGTCATTTTTGTTAATTACTACTAAATAATGAAATAAACAGCATTCAAACATATTTTAACAACTAAGTGTCTATTGAACGTCATCTGGTGTTTCTGTCGGAATGACTTTAAAGAGAGAGTAAAATGAATACAATTTAACAATCATAGATATGTAAAAGAATTTTATTGTATTATTGCATACATATACACATAAAAGTATTTTTAGATAGACAATATTTGCTTGAAGGTAAATTACAATCTTATCTAAAAAGAAAGGCTAGAAAAATGAGATGAAGCTTACATGTCCATTTTAAACATTATGATATTAAACATTAATATTATAAACATTTAACATTATTAAATATTAATAAAAAATATTTGCAACCATCATAGAAAAATAAACTTGATTGTGTTCCTACATACATATGAAATACGAGTACATGAAAATGTATTTTTGATATGGTCGAAGAAGAATATTTTTAATATGTATAGTAAAACAAGCCAAGATGAATCAAGGTGACATTGTACACATGAGATATATATTTTTTTAATCATCATAAAAAAACTTCATTGTATATCTACGCAAACATGAAACACGTCAAAACGGATTTTTGAAATTCATAATATTTACAACATTTTGAGTGTGTCCAAATACTTGTTCACAAAATCTGGATTATCTCCCCAATTACAGGAGTTATTTTCATATTATTTTTTGACATCTCATCAAAGATGAAGAAGAATATGGAAGTTTGGGCATATTCTTCATATTCCATATTCTTCTTCATCTTTGATGAGATGTCAAAAAATAATATGAAAAAACTCCTGTAATTGGGGAGATAATCCAGATTTTGTGAACAAGTATTTGGACACACTCAAAATGTTGTAAATAAATTATCTGGTCAAATTATAAGCTTAATAATAAAAATGAAAATGGTATTTTCTGTCGTTTCTCATGTGTCTGATTATAATCCAGGATTCGGATCTCACATACTAATATAAGAGTTTCTGCTTAGTAAAAAAGCTTCTGTACATCTCACCAATAGATGTCTCTAGTGAAGTTCTAGTGATTCAAGAACAAAGTTTCTAAATTGGTTCATATATATAGAACTTCCAAGAATTTGAGTAGTGTGGTTGTCAATAATGGGTAGAATTGGTGAATGTTACACGTGTGTAAAGTGATCACTTAAACCAGCCTTTGACGGTCGTAAGCCCCGTAAATGCCCAAACTTCCATATTCTTCTTCATCTTTGATGAGATGTCAAAAAATAATTTGATAATATTTGCTTGAAGGTTAAATTACAACGTGTTTCTAGTGAAGTAAGCCCAGATGGCTTGAGTCGACAATACACTGTAAACATTGCTTACATACATATTATTATTATTATTTATATACATATTATTTGAAGTCGAATACGTGTAATTTAGTTCGGGCTTATTTTAGCCAGATTTTCGACTTCAATTTTTTAACTTACACACACTTAGTCTTAAAATAGCACATGCATATAAACTTACAAATAACGTTTTTAAAAATACATGATTTCTGATAATATAGTCCTGATATCGGAAGGTTTAATATTAGTGTGGGATGAGTAAAATTATACAGTCGTGATAGAGGAATGTTATAATTTTAGACATTAAATATTAATATCGTTTGACATTTAGACATCTTCGTAATCGCTTATACAGGATCAATTTAATTATTAAACATTCCATGTATAAAGCCAACACTTAAGTATTCATTAATATCTATCAATTCCTTACATACCGAGTTTATTGAGTGATAGAGGTTTATCAAATATGTTACTATAATAATTTATAGAGGAATATTCAGCGAGTTATATGTATGTAAATTCAATTATCTTAGCTTATAACGAGTATGAGATGTAACAAAAAATTACATTTTATATACGTATTTCATTTATGTGTTGGGCTGTGGTCCCGTGGTTAGAGTTGAGTCAGAGTTTCTCGGTTCGAACCCACTCTACCACAATTCAATGCATATTTAAGCCGCTTAGGCTCACTTATATATTATCAAATTAAAGTATTTTTGTGAAAAATAAAAACACAAATATTTCTCTTCAATTTATTTTTATATTTAAACTGTAAGATAATGAGTTTATCAATAAATATAATCAGAAAATATACATGAGTAAAATAAAACTCCCAATTTTATAAGTTTGTTTGGGATGAAAGTATTGGGTGGTATTAAAAGAAATGAAATTAAAAAAAACAGTAGAAAACATAATTCAAGCGGGGTTTTTATGATTTCGTCTACTGGATTCACATCGAGTTTCGAATACGCTGTTAAAGGCTTTAAAGGACTAGTTGCCGGTATACAACTCATAACTTATTCCATGTAGGCTTTTTATAATTTTTCCAAGATATATGATAATCAAGATAATAAATATGTAATAAAATTGAAGAAGCACCCATGTTTCCGTTAAAATGGTTTTTTGACTTGCTGTGTTTTGCAGAATAAATTCCTAAACACATGTGTAGTGTGTTTATTCGATAACAGTACACTAAGGGTACAATATATGGATATCGTGGAGATTCTCTAAAAGCATTAGTCTGCATGCCATTTGCGTACCTCCTACTTGTACCTATAGCAGGAGGTGTAATAAAATACACTTTATACAATATGTTCAGGAGCACTTTATTTCCAATGTTGTTTTCATTGATTGAAATTTCAAAACAAAATGAAACCTACTGGTAATGTCTATTTCATAGAGTAAAATATACCAGATGTTTTAATTTGCATAAAAAATATAATATAATGCATTTGGTAACATTAGTAGGAACAGAAGTATAAAAACTAAACATTTCTTATAGTCGACAGCGTGTTTCTTGAAAGATGTTTTCAATTGTAATGTTTTTTATACATAGATTTTTAATATTTTTAATACTGCAAAATGAAATTTATACCATACATATAAGAAATGTGTGCTTTCTAATTTATTAGTTTTCCATTTAACCTGACTGAGACATATAAATACATTCCTGGCCTAGTAGAGCTTGTATTGAAATATAATTGCAATAATTACTTATTTCACTAAATATAATATAAACAACAATTTGAATGTGTCCAAATATACAGATAATCTTGTTGACAATACTGGATTATCTCCACCTAGGAGTTATTTATGCATTTTGACATTTCTCCACATAGACAAAGAAGAATATGGTTCAAAAAATGTTTTTAAATATGTTTAAAATTGTGTTTGTTTTTTTTTCTAAAAAAAATCCCACACTTCCATATTGTTTTTCATCTTTGTTGAGATGTCAAAAAATAATTCAATCGATAGTTATAGTACATTGGGTACTCGAAAAACGAAAAACGATAGGTGTTTATTTATTTAGTTAGTTAATTGGATATCCGACACACCAAATTAGTGTGGAAATCGAATATTTTCACCACGCTACATTACATAACACAGAACAGTACTGGCAACGAACAAAAAGATAAATCCCATTTCTGCGGAAAGTAAATCAGTCCGTGAAACCTCAACCAGTATTGCACAATTCAAACTGCAACATAATATCACTGCTTCAATGCCCGGGGGTAGTAAACAAAAGTTAAAACATTGAAATTTATTCAACTGAGGTCCAAACAGATGGATAAGTACCCATAAAATGTGTACTTATCCATGTGAATCCATAATACCTGGTGTATTTGAGTAATTTTTTAGAATTTAAATCTCCTTAAATCATTTCTTGAATGTTTTTCGCAGATACTTTGTGGCACATTTTATAAACTTTATAAAATAAAACAACTTTGTTTTAACCACTTTTTATTGGTACACTTTATCCAACCGGTTTCGACAAGAACCTTTTCATCATCAGGGTTTATGTACTAATTCTAAAACATTGAAATACTCATAGTTAGATTATAGTTGATTTAATCCTTTAATCAGCCTATTTATTCATTTCATGCATTTCATTCACTAGGGAACATTGACTAATGGAAAAATCATTGATTTTATTTTTTAACTAGCCGTTTTCAGCCTTTTTGTGGTTCAGTATAGTAATAAAACAGAAAGTAGACATTTTGAATACGTTTAATTTCATAATGATTGTAAAGCAATGCTTACAGCAAAAATGAAATATATCGCTCACTCCTTTCAAGAACGTCATAAATCAAAAAACTTGATTTTTCAGGAGAACGTTTTTAAAGTTTAAAAATATAATACAACGTATTAAAAATAAATAACAAGCCACTTATTGAACTTTTAACTGTGCAACAGATCTTCTTAGGTAAAACCTGAAGGTTTTTTCTCCATTTGAAAAATATTTAGTATATTTAAAAAAATAATTAAACAATACCTTTTCTTCAAAAACAACACTTTCTGCCCTGTAGCGGGTAAATATTAAGTTAAAAATATGTCACGTTTGCTGGGATATAGTACATTTTCTGGGTACTCCGAAAACATTCACAACTGAAAATTGACGATTTTTGATTTATGACATTCTTGAAAGGAGTGAGCGATATGTGCTACGGTAAAGTGCTATAATTTTGTTTGATTATTCAAAGCACGTAAAAGGAACTGATTGAAAGCTATTGAAAATGATGCGATATTTGTTACGACTAGATATTGAATGATATCTCATTGTGAGTCAACTTAACATTGGAGAATTATTCTTATTATCATATATGTACTTATATACAATTATCATTTTAATTATTTTTATATTATTTATTAACATCTCATCAAAGATGAAGAAGAATATGGAAGTCTGGGCATTTACGGGGCTGACGACCGTCATGGGCTGGTTTAAGTGATCACTTTACACACGTGTAACATTCACCAATTCTAATTCTTGGAAGTTCTATATATATGAACCAATTTAGAAACCTTGTTCTTGAATCACTAGAACTTCACTAGAACTTCACTCATCTATTGGTGAGATGTAAAGAAGATTTTTATTAAGCAGAAACTCTTATATTAGTATGTGAGATCCGAATCCTGGATTATAATCACACACATGAGAAACGCCAGAAAATACCATTTTCATTTTTATTATTAAGCTTATAATTTGACCAGATAATTTATTTACAACATTTTGAGTGTGTCCAAATACTTGTTCACAAAATCTGAATTATCTCCAATTACAGGAGTTATTTTCATATTATTTTTTGAAATCTCATCAAAGATGAAGAAGAATATGGAAGTCTGGGCATTTACGGGGCTGACGACCGTCGTGGGCTGGTTTAAGTGATCACTTTACACACGTGTAACATTCACCAATTCTAACCATTATTGACAACCACACTACTCAAATTCTTGGAAGTTCTATATATATGAACCAATTTAGAAACCTTGTTCTCGAATCACTAGAACTTCACTAGAGACATCTATTGGTGAGATGTCAAAAAATAATATGAAAATAACTCCTGTAATTGGAGATAATCCAGATTTTATGAACAAGTATTTGGACACACTCAAAATGTTAATTATTATTTTTTTTTATTTTATTTATTTCATTGACACATACTTTTTTTTACTATATGTATTACGGCTCTTTGGGCATGGCCTGTGTTGAGATGAAATACTTATATGTTGATACAATTTTTAATTTTTATTGTTTTTTTTTTAATTATTACATTATATACATTAAACACAATAGATACAATAATAACTTACAGTATAAAGGTTTTACAATAAAATAATTACACCTGGACTTTAATTCATTCACCCTCTACCTTGTCCCTTCCAACGAGAAGCAACCATCGACGGACACTCTTCTTAAAGACTAAAAAATTAAGAAAGCTGTGAATGGAGATGGTATGAGCATGTGAATCGAATGAACGAAGAAAAAATAATGAAAAAAAAAATGAAGCGAATGTAGGTAATAGAAACAGTGGAAGACCGAGGAAAACTTGGCATGATCAAGTTTTTCTAATACATGAAAGTTGTCAGGTCAGGAGTTTGGGGTTGTATTCTATCTGCCTATTCCCGCGGAGAAGGGGCGTGATTGTTAATTACTTTTGAAAAAAACGTTAAAACGTAACTTTGTTTTAAAATCACTGTAAATGTTGTATTATAATTAAGTTATAACAAAATATTTATTGTGATTTTAAAACAATGTTACATTTTAATTATAAAATTGAAGATCACAAATTAAGTGCTTCAAATATAAATTATAATATTGCTTGTAATTAGTGTGTACGAAACTTGAAATATTAAAAGAATCAGAAATCTTTTTGTGGTAATATCATATTGTTCAAATTTATATGGCGTCATAATACTCGTTGACTTTGGGATATAGTCTACACCTAGTATACAATTAAACATGTACGAACAGTTCCTTACGTCCGCTCTCAATTACGATCTTTATTTCCGCCTTATTTATTAGAGCAAAGTTCTCCCGTAACATGTCGGTAATTCCTTCAAGTGTTCATTTTCAATTTGGGTAATTCGCTGGGGACGGTACACTCGCTACACCGGCATGCCCCACGGCCCGGCCTTGCGCCCCATTACTTCGGGAACGGCTACGTGCCCTCCCCTATTATATTTCAAACACCGCCCACAGCGCCTGTTTTCCTGTTATTGATACCTCGTCTCAATTACTGAATAAAGTAGCGTTCCAGAGTATAAGAAAATTCTGAGATAGTTCCTGTTATCCTGCTCAATGATAATTTTTAAAATTTATGTTAATTTTACCTGAAGTTACGCAATTAAAAATCAAGTTCCTTATCTCGGTTCAATCAGATAAAAGGAATATTCATGTATAGGGTGGGGCGTGGTCACTTACTTATTTAAAAAAAATCATAACGCAAAAATTATTATCAGTTTGGATTAATTTATTTATTAAGCACGTTTAAGCTTTTATTTCATTGCTTTTTAAAAACGACAACTTGAAGGTTACTATCGTCATCGTCAATACGCTGAGATAGTCAAATTTTGATATTTTCCAGTATACCTGTACTTAAGTCTGCAATAGCAGTACGAATATTACCCTTGAGGTGTCCGAGGTTCTTTGGACGATGCATGTAAACCAATGATTCAAGGTAAAATAGTCACAGCTAAATCTGGCGATCGCGCTGGCCTGTGAATATCGCTCTTAGGATAGACGAGTCGTTCGGGAAAGTGTTCCCGCAGAAAATTAATAGAAATTCGTGCCATAAAAGCCTTGATTCCATCCTGTTGGAACCACTCCTACATTCATCCTCCATAAAAGGGAGATACACATATCAATATATATGAAAAATTAAGAAGATAAATGTGGAACACAAGAGGCAGTAATCCTTATCAGGCTTGCCCAGGATCGTGTGGAGTTTAAGAAGATAGTTACAAACCTCCGATAGGAGTGGTATGTGAAGAAAAAGATAAAAGCAGTAGAAGACAGAAGTTAAGGTATTTCTTTGTATTTTCCATCCAGCTGTGGCGTTAATGGTTTCGTTTGTTGAGTTTCAGATGCGCTATTAAAGGCTTTTAAGGAATAGTTGCTGGTATGAAACTCATCTTATTCCATGTAGGCTTTTTGTAGTTTTTTTCACAAATATATATGACAATCAAGGTTATTAGCAATAAAATTTAAGAAGAACCAAAATTTAACAAAAAATGCTTGGTTAACTTGGTGTTTTTTGGTGGATAAACTCCGAAATATATAATATGTATTATGTTTATTCGATACTAATACACTTAGGGCATAATGTTTGAAAATGGCGAAAATTCTCTTAAAGCATTAGTCTGCACACTATTCGCATACCTCCTACTTGTATTTTTAATAACAGAAAGTGTAATAAATAACACTGTATGCAATGTGTTTTAGTCTATTTATTGGAGAGCCATAGCGTAACTTGTAAAATATATTTTCCAAGTAGAAATAAAGTAAAAGGAAAAATATTTACACACATGCAAAGTAAAAAATAGTGGTATTTATAAAGCAAAACGAAATTAAAAATAGATAGGTTGTACCAAAAAGTGACAAAGTGAAATACTCCTATGTAGTTAATAAATTAAAATTTAATCTATTTTTTTTCATTTTAACATACATAGATGAAAAATAATATGGAAGTCTGTGTATTTACAGGACTCACAACGTCATAAGCTTGGTTAAACATTCTACCCATGATTGGCAACCATACTTCTCAAATTTTTGGATTTACTACAAATATCATTAGAATGTACATATGAGAATGTACTTGTACACATTAGTTCACAAGAGCCATCATTGTTGAATCGAGAAAGCTTTTATTTAGCTGACACCTTTTCATTTGGATATACTCGTTTGCAAGATCCGAACTCCGAATTACTTTTACATACTCATACTTTTTGAAACTCCTGGATATATTGATAACTCTTAACATAGTACATACATATGATGTTTTGAATATTGAAAACATTAACTTTGTGGATCATATTCATATATTATTTTGAGAAATAAAGAGACTTTGTTTTTTGATCCACTCACATATTTATTAACCAACTAGTTTCGGCAACAACCTGTTGCCCTCTTCAGGGTTTAATTTATGACTAAAAATCAAACCCTGAAGTCATAAATCAAACCCTGAAGAGGGCGACAGTTTGTTGCCGAAACTAATTAGTTAATAAAAATGTGAGTGGATCAAAAAACAAAGTCTTTTTATTTCTCAAAATAATTTATCAATATGATCCACATAGTTAATGCTTACGACGGTCGTGAGTCCTGTAAATACATAGACATCTATATTATTTTTCATCTATGTTAAAATGTCAAAAATGTAAACCTAATTAGTCAAATTATAAGCTACATAAGAAAATAATGACTTTTTCAAGCATTTTCCCGTGTGTAAAAATAATCCCGAGTTTGAATCTTGCATGCAACCAAATAAAAAGTTATCGGCTAAATAAACGCTTTATCAATTTAACATAGTCATTTTATTTCTCAAAATAACATACATATGAGTTCAGCCATCTATGTAGGAATAGGGAAAGCTTTTATTGATGATCTTTTATGTATCTAATGTCAGTTTATCTGTCAGCTCTTACCCCTCGACTTGACACCGCTGGTCTCCCTTACGGTGATGTCCTGGCCGTCCTCCCTCCTCCACTGAACGTGCGGGGGTGGTGACCCGCGGGCTCGACAGGTCAGCTTCACGGTGCCACCTTCAGGCACCATCACGTCCCCCGACGTCTCTTCGGGGATGAAGTCGGGAGGAACAACCACTTCTAGGTAGCCCAGCTATTGGAAAACGAAAAACATTGGTTTTGTGAATTGTTGAATTGAAAATTTTAAAAATTGGCCTTTATTCTCATTTTGAAAAATACGACTCAGAAAAAGATTATGTACCATATTTTTTAGTGATTTGGTGAACATTATCATTTTTTAAAATGTTATTTTATTAATCAATGTATGTCAACGTGTTTATATATAAAGGTACCTACCTAATTTTTTTTTTAATTTCTGTTTATTAAAAAAATTCCGTGCTGAACTTATTTTCTCAGTGTAATTTACGTACAAAATATTTTTCAGCACAAACGCATTATGTGTTTTTTTTTAAATTTATCAAGGTTTTAGTTATGATATAAAAGATGTTAATTGACAATATTTTGAGTGTGTCTTAATTATCGTTAACATTTCTAGATTTGTATCCTTTTTGGAGATTTTATATCAACATTTTTAACTAACAAACTTACTTACTTACTAACTAAACATCACGCCGCTTCCCCGCAGGGGTAGGCAGAGAGAATAGAACGCCACACCACTCTGTCTTTGCAAACATTATTCGCCTCTTCCACGTTCATGCATCTCCTCATACATACATACATACATCACCATTAAACCTTTTTCGACATTCTAGGTCCTCGACATCTTCTATGGTTGGACTATGTAAATTTTTATTTGACTAGTGTGGTTTTGAATCATGAATAGAATGGTGAATCACTTGAACCGGCCTATACATCGTGACCCCTGTGAAAACCTACACATCCATATTTTTTTTCATCTATGTTGAGATAAAAAACTTTACTTTTTTTGTTTTTTTTTTATTTAGTCTTACTAATGGGTATGTAACATTTGTGATTCAAGTGTTATTTTAATTTAATTATAACTGATAAATTTTTATTGTTCTTAAATTCCTTTCAAAAATCTTTTCAGTCAGTACGTATTTCGATTTTATGTTTAATTTAAATGCTTAATACACTATATTGTCTCAAACACATGAAAATATTTTTTAGTATTTGTGACCAATGTGAGTAATAACAAATTTGTTACGTAAATAATTTATTGCAATAGTTTCATTTGTATAAAGAGTTTCCCCAAACATCAAATGGTGGTCAGTACACTAAATTCGACCAAACGGATGCCCATTAAATCCCGTGTTCCTGGAATATTACCAATGTTATCACTGTGTCCAACTTCATTAACTAGACCCGGAGTCAGGGACCACCTCCCCATTCCCTTTGTTCCCCTGGGACATCTTGTTATATCAATTAAACATTACATCCCATTGAGAAACGAACATGCCGTTAGTGATAGGATAAGATTTGGACCATTTGCTACATGGGACTACTGGATTGTTTACATAATGAATAATTCAATTATTACTCATATTATTGGGAATTAGGTGTACTTATTTCAATTAACCTTAAAATATTACATAAACTCAATCTGACCTATCGACGTTATATATGGAGATATATAGTAATTCATTGTTAATCATAGCAGTCTGTAAAACTTCTGAATTTTACCTGTATTCCAAAAAGATAAATAATGATATTGTTAAAAATAGTACTTAAAAATATTAATAAAAATGAACTTGGAAGAGGCGAAGAATGTTTGCAAAGATAGTGGCGTCATATTCTCTCTGCCTATCCCTGCGGGGAAGCGGTGTGATGGTAAGTTAGTTAATTAATAAAAATAGTCCAAAAAACAAGACATTTTATTTCTTATAAGCTTTGTCCCTGGCATTTCTGTGGCTCAGTCTAGTTAAATAGAAAATTAAGATAATAGACAGCATACATTTCTTATACGTATATTTTCATAATGTTTGTGAAGCAATTAACATCACAAATGTATGAAACAACAATTCAAGTGACAGCAGCTATCAAGAAGGACGATATACCCCATGCATAATCTTTTGTTTTGAGTGTGTTGATGTTATGTTTAACAGGTGGTGTTGCCAATACGGTAAAAAAATCTATTAAAAAAAATACCCACCATTTGTTACATTTTTATATAATTAAAAACGCGCGTATTCAAATGCAATATTGCGAAAAAATTTCAAAGTATTCGGTGGAAAACTTAAGGAAATATAAGATTTTGATGAAACGAACATTCAGATTATTATTTAACGATTAAGTAAAAAAAGAGAGTGCTTAAAAAAAATGAATATGATTAATAGAATATGTAATAATGATTAGTAAATATGTTCTTACAGTAACAATTAAACGTTTAGCCTTTTCTCGGTTAAAATGTAAGAGATCAAATAATATTATATTATCTAATATGCAACTTGAAAGTTACATCACCAGGGTGTATCTACAATCTACAGTGCATTACTATCTATGTTATTTTAATGGGCTTTGGGAATTATTTGTTGAAAGCAAAGTCCAGCAAACATTGCCTGCAGCTGCGATGATATCGAGGGGAGAAAAAGTGGGGGTAGAGTTTGAATTTATGTCAAATATGCATGGAATTTCAAATACTCTTGAAATTTTGATTTAGTTATAATTTAAATAATTAAACCTTGCCTTCATCGATTTTACAATTTAAAATAAGGGAAATTAAAACCGGTTGGAAATGAAATAGGTGACGTTGAATTATTTTCGAAGGGAGAACTAACTACTGGACATTTAACGTTCAAGGAGGTGAATGCGTACGAAAAGCAAACACAAGTTTTGTTGAGTGTTCGGTTCAGATTGTAAAGCCATTTCAAGAGCCTACCAGGATTTAGCACGTAAAGGAGTTAAATTGGAAGATTTCAGCAACGGCAATTTAAACGAATAGTGTTTGATATTTTTTTTTCTTTGAAATTATACAACTTTTGATAAACAACTAAAAATATTCACGTTGGACGAAAATTACTTAGTGTTGAAAAAAAATCTACCAAAAAATTATCTTCTAACCCTTATCGTACCCAAAAGGGCATAGGAAAAGGTGGTATCGATGGCGTTTTTTTGTTGTTTTTATTTTTTATTTAATATAGTATATATTGTCGTTACTTTATCAATTCTTCTTTTAGGGGCAATCTATGATGATAATAAACAATATCCAAGAATTAAATATGAAACAAAAATGTGATTGTAAAAACATGATGTTTAAATTTTATTAAGAATGAGTTTTTTTATAAAATTTTAGATAAACGACATAAGAATTTTATATTATATGTAAATATTAAGAAAACCTGTGATTTTAAATAGGTTTATTTCTTATTCATTTAGCACTAGCTCTGTGAAAAATATTAGTTTTTCAATATTTAATTAAAACAGTTTTATAACACCACTCTTAATTTATTAATATTATCGCCGTTATATTTTCACTTGTTTTATGAGAACATACGTAGTTCTCAAACTAGACGTGGGTACATCTATAAACTCAAAATGTGGTCTTAAGTGTTTTATGTTTATATTTAAATGGCCTATTTTCATATAAAGAATACCAATTAAAATTATTACACCTTGTTCCATATAAAGGCCAAATTATGAATTATCTTGAAAATTTAGAAATACAAAAAAACCTGAATTCTAGTAATAATTTATTAAATAATATATTGTTTCAAAATTCTTCGCCATTGCTTTCAATTTTTCCTTTGTTTTCAAACTCCGTTCCTTGACTAACCCCTTCCCCTTACTTTCCCCTCTCCTTATTTATAGAAAAATTTTATATTTTATATTTTAGTTATTATACAGACCTGAATGATGGAAGTTTAACTTCCGAAACATGTAGTCTTTAATAAAAACTCAAGTGGTAAAAAACAAAGTGTTTTCTTTAATTATTAAAGAATACCAAATTCTGACAATAGTATCAAGGGAAAAAAACTGTATTTCACTATCATATGATTTAAAAGGCATAGTTTAGTACTTCAAACCTCCGAGATGAGGACTCTCCGGATAACCGGAAACACATTGCGTGACCGAGTAAGAAATACCGACATCCGGAGCATATGTGTAAGACGGAGGATATCGTGAGGTGGGGACGACAACGAAGGCGATACTGGAATGATCATGTAAACAGAAAGTCAGATGACAGACTTCTACGTATCGCCCTTCAAGGAATCCCTGAAGGACGCAGACCCCCAGGTAGACCTCCAAAAAGGTGGAAAGACAGCTGGGAATCAACATCTCAAGAGCTACAAGCGGAGGCACAAACAGATCCCTAGGATCTAGAAAAAGAAGAAGAAGAAGAAGAAGTTTAGTATCAAAAGGCTGACATTTTTGTATATTGCCTTTTAATTTTGAATAAAAGTGTATTTTAAGTTTTGTTTTAGGAAATCACAAAGTCAAATCATAATAAATATATATCCGATACCTGACTCTTCATCGGATCCGTGTTGATCTGACACATGTACTGGCCACGATCCTCTTCCTGCACGTTCCTGATGTGAAGGTACCACGTAGAGTGGTCACTGTGGGACACAGACACACGTGGGTTGTGTGTGATCACGTGGTCGTGTATTGCTTGGATGGCTTTCGTGTCTGCTTTCACCCATCCCACCTGATGACAACGGTTGTTTTCTTATTTTATCAAAAGACTTATTAGTTTTTAGATTACTTTGAAATGGTTCTATTGGTGGAGGTTTTTTTAATAGTTAAAAGAGAAATTCAATAAAGAATTCTATGGAAATAGAAACATTTAATAGTAGTTCACATTTATATCATTGTATACTAGAAACCATATTAACCTAGAAACCATAATAATTTTTTTATTAAGCTTTTTAAAATTATTCATGACAGATTGAAGTGAAGTGACCTTTCTGTACAGGTTGATAACTCTTACTTTATCTACAGTTGGCAGTTTATGGTCAAAACTCTAATAGTATCAGAAATTTCGTCACATGCATTTATTAAAATAGTACCGGACTGATAATTATAATAAACTTAGTTACGACAAAATGTACTCCACTATATATCAGTTTAATTAGTTAAAGAAATTTTCCAACTCAAAGTTTTACTGTAAAGTGAATTTAAAGGTTTCTTCTATTAAACATTGTTAATTTTGCGGTATGGTAATATAATGCTCTCATTATCATTCATCATTCACTTTGTGTAATACCACTGTAATGACCACTAATTCGTTCAGAATAATCATTCTTTCATCAGGTCATTAAAATTTATTTAAAATCCCTAAAATGCACACCAAGTCCTACCAAAATTCATTTTAAAATCGAACCTGCGATATGTGCAATGTAATGCTTAATGAAAAATACATCAATAATGTTTCTTTTAATACGTTTAAGAGAAATATTGTTGATGTCTATTATACTAGTTGATAAAGAAAATTTCTATTATTTGATAAAAACATGAAATGTGACTTTATTATGTAGTTATACTTTTATGTACATGGCAGTTTATTTTTATTTTTAGATAACTTAAGTGAAAACCTCTTATTGGAATGTAGATTTTTTAAATTTTATTCTATTATGTTACTTTCGTTAAATATTCTGTTGGTTTTCCAATAAATATTGATAAAAATGAAATTATTATGCGCTGAGATTTAACATCAAGTCCACTTGCATAAATATTTCCATTGTAATTCCTTTGTCTTCTTTCTCTCTTTAGAATTTTTATCTTTGTATCAATGTCAGACCGTAATGTCACGAATCATTGTTTAATAAAGTGGTATTACACAAAGTGAACGATGAATGGTAAGTAGTGTGTTTTTAAGGTTTTTTATTTAAAATTTGTTACCCTGTATCCTCCGAGATGAACCACCAAACATCTGAAGATAGCATCCCTTCCCACTGGCACTGTCAGGTTTGACAGGGGTTCTCCAAACTCGGGTTGGTGTGTTATCCCTAAAACAAAAAGAAGTCACGTTCAATAACATTTAACCAAAATACAATACTTAAGTTTGCCTTCTTGTAAGCGAAGTTCACTGAGGGCTCAAAATTAATTATTTCGAAAAGTTATAATTACAACATAAAATTAATACTTTTTAATCGTATCCAAACAAATCTTTGAAATATTTTATGTAACATAATATACAAAAAATTTTAAATCTAAAAAATAAAATCTAAAACATCTACAGAGTGGATTTTTCTTAAAGGCGAAGAAAAACCCACTTTCTTTTTTTTCTTGAAGAAGATTAGATTTGCTTATAATTTATTAAATAATTAAAGCACGAAATTTCCCATTTTATTTAGTGATTTCCCATTTTATAATTAAAAAAATAACAATGATGTTAAAATCTCTTTACGTTAGATTCTATGGTTATTTTATAACTACGGCAGCTGGTTTTGATATAAATAGTTTCTTTTACAATTCTATTTTAAACTAAGCAAAAATAATAATAATAAAACAGTATGAAAGTTACATACTTGTATTAAAAGAACACAAATAATAAAAAAATATAAAGTACGACATTTTGGCGGTTGGTTGAGCTTCAGTAAAAATCTCAAAATATTTTTTGTAAAACCAAACAATATCGATTTATTAACAATAATTATGTGTTTAAAATTTTCAATCAAGTTATGCAGGTAAGGTTCAGTATATTTTTTATTTAAACCTGTTCGCTCTAAAATCCATCACATTATAATAAAGTTATGTTAAGAATAATATATGGTAACTCTATTTTACTTTTCGTATTACGAGAGTTAATAAAAATATAAAAATAAAATATTTAAAAAAAACCTCCACAGTCAATAAAACATTTGTAACTGGTGTAATTTTAAAGTAACTTAATTTTAGGGTTAAAATCAACTGTAATTAGATACAGGGATATCCGTTTTTTTTTTTCATTTTACATAAACGACTTGAAAACATTGTAAATATTTGTTCCGTTTTCGGAAATTTAAGGCAAACAAGATGGTCGTTAATGAAAACCCATTATTTTTTTCAGAGAAAGAACGTTCTTTACGGGTAACCAGTTTCATTATTCCCCTTCTTTACTTGAAGTTTTTCCTTTTTAAGGAATAATAAGGCGTCATAAACAGTATTTATGCAAATTGCAAAATATGAGAATCACTATTTACCTACCACGACCAGGATAAAGACGTTTGAGCTCACACATAATACCTACTTCTATTTTCCACAACATTTTGAGAGGTCTAAATACTTGTTCAAAAATCTAGGTTTTCTCCACTTAGGGGTTAGTTTTAATTTTTGACATCTCATCAAAGATGAAGAAAAATATGAAGGTCTGGTTAAGTGATCACTTTATACACGTGCAAAATTCACCATTCTACCCGTAATTGACAACCATACTACTAGAAATTTTCAATTTTCATATATTCACGTTTCCAATATTCGAAATGGAGCAAACCGTTAAAATAAGTATTTTGTACATTAAAAACTTTTAACCTTTTAACCTTTTTATGGTATAATAATATTCTCCTTAATATTCATTGTTGTTTTTGAAAAGATACTACTTAAAAACACTATTTCACGACTCCCGGGTTCGGAATAACCATTCCAACATCAGATCAAATGTCTTCCTTTGACCTAATGATGGAATGGTAATTCCGAAACCAGTAGTCACGAAATTGTGTTTTTAAGTGCAATTACATAAAATGAGTTATGAGTGATAAGGAGAGAGTTGATAACCTAAGGTTCAAATATTAGTTTAAATTATAAAATTAATGCTTCAACTTTCTAATTTTCCAAGTATAAAAGAGTGGTTAAATAATTGATTGACTAATAAGTATATAATTTTTTTAATTTTTTACATCGTGTGGTTGTAAAATAATATTGAAAAATAATTAACATGGTTTTGTAAAAAATAAAGAAAAGTTAGTTGAAAGACACAAATAATAATTAAATTCGAATGGTGAAATGTGCTTCGACTTTAATATTGTGACCGGGTAAGTAATGTGTATTTTGCACGGTCTGCTAGGATCCATGAATTGTGTTGTTTATTACAGTAAATACACCCCATTTAATTGCTTTCTATGCTCCAAGCATTCTATTTCTTCCAGTGGGATTCTACTCCAACAACTAAACTGAAAATTGGGCTGCTGAAAAAAAACCTGAAATCCAATACGTGAAATTATCCTCCATCTTATTGTTTTTAAATTAACTTTTTACGATACCAATCGTCCTGTATTAACCAGATTTTTAAATCTTTTTTATTGTAATTGAGATAGAAAATATCGTGTGGAATCTTTCAAATAAACGTAATTAAATATAAAGTTTGATTTCGGTTTTCTGCCTGTAATCAGAGGATGATATAAGTATAAAATTTAGTTTAGTTAAAAGTAATAGTGAAAAATATTGTGTACATATTGATAACATATTTTTTTTATACTTTTTATGAGAGTAAGAACGTTCAAAGTAATTTAATGAAGTAGTTTGATTTCAGTTTTTTGTCTGTAATAAGAGGATGGATGATGTCACTTAAAAAAATTTAGTTTACATATACGTAAATGTGAAAACTTTTGTGTATTATAACATGTTTGATATTTATATTCATATGTTTATATTTTTAAATTTTATATGAGAGTAAAAATATATATAGTAATAGAATAAAATCGTTTGATTTCTATTTTCTTTGTGTAATAAGAAGATTACATAACAATCATAATTTTGTTAAGATATTCGCGTAAGCGAAAACGATTTGGTATAAAAACAAAATATATATATGTATATATATATATATATATATATATATATATATATATATATATATATATATATATATATATATATATATATTTTTTTTTTTTTTTTTTTATTTATTTTTTTTTTTCATGAAAATATATCTAAAACCATGTATGGTAAGGATATTCAAAATATTTTTTAAAAGTATTTTCACTGTTGTTTTCTGCCTGTAATAAAAGGATAATGGAACGTTGATATGAATTTATCAATTTATTAATTTATTGAATGATATGAATTTGTTATTAAAGTTAGGATATAGGTAAAACTAAAACGGTCATGTATAAAAACATTTTCAGTATATTTTTTGAAAACATTTCCGATATTATATGAGGACTTTCGAACTTATGAATTTAAATTATTTATTAAAAAATATATCAAATACTTTGTCGAAACATTAAAAAAACTATAAGATAGTTTCATTTTAGTTTCAACCTTGTAAAAAGACGAAGATATGATATTAGCAAAAATAATAATTTCAACGAAAATCTTTCCGTATGTTAACATGTTCAATATATATTTTAAGGATGTGAAATATTTTGTGTGGGCTTTCAAATTGACGAAATTAATATGTATGATTTAAGTATTGTGTCCATTGTAAGAGAATTATATGACTATGAAGATGACGATAAAGATATACGTATTAGCGAAAACAACGAAGCATAAACACGTAGTCAATAGAAATGGCAAAAAAATACCATTTTCGTATTTAAGTTCATAATGTGCAAATATAAACAAAATAATAGGTAGCTGGGATATTATAATAATTGGATCACGTACTTTGTCCTATTTTGAATGTGTCGATAAAATAAGTATCTTTGAAACATATCGTATTTGACCCGAAGAACATCCGGACTCCTGACATGGATCTATTTACACTTAAAGTACCCTATATCCCTTCTCTTGAATGATACACGCGTTAAGATAGCAAACAATGTTGAACCCTTTTTATTGTGAAATATTCATATCTCCATGTGACATCGTTACTCGAGGAAAGATTTCCTCCCTGGGGAATACAATGGACGCTCCTGATTACTATCGCGGCCATTCTATTACTTACAAAACTCTCAGATAGCTGGAACGTTGCTTCGGGCAGTTTTCGAGGGAATATAAAATTTGCTTAAGCTTCCGATTCCGAGTGAGCAAACACGACCGTACCTTGCACGAAGCTTTGTATGCTGTGACGTAACGCTTAAACACGGTAAATATCAGACTTCAATAATGTTATGCCCAGAAAGTGCTAACAAAAGAGTATTCTTAAAACTTGATAGCAACAAGTTCCAGCCAATTTACATGATATCTCGCTAACGTCAAATTGACCTAAAACTTTTTTACGTAAAATATTATCAAAGGAGGCGGAATGCTGACAGAAGAAATTTCCTTTTCGTATTTCTAGGAAAAGCTTCAGTCATTACATAGGGTGTAATTTGAGTTTTAAAGTGAAGAAAATATTAGGAAAATATTTCTGTAAATATTTTATTTTTTCATTGTATTTTTCCTAACTTAGGAATAATTTCAATATTCTGTAGGAAACTTCTGTCACATGGTAATAATTTAAAAATTACTTTTTCGTTTTTCAGAATTTTGGGGAAGGAAATCCCGATTATGTTTTGACGAATTATTTATGACATTTTTATCTAACCGGGGAATTCGAGAAACTTTTTTTAAACGCGACGCAACAAACTCGTAAATTTCTTTCATTCCTTATTTTTTTTAAACTGGCAAAATATTTATTTTGTATTCAAAGAATAAAATCATTTTTATCACAATAATATAATTCATTAAAAACTCTTGATTTCAATAAATTAAAAATAATATAAACATCTCAAACGAGGTGAGGTACTTTATTATAAAAAGGTTTGATAGGTGTCTGATTACTAATTAATTGCCTGGCTTATTACTTTATATATTACTCATGTTTAACGGTCATCATTCTGCTTCCAAATTTTCGTATCAAAAGAACCTTAATTTTTTTAGACGTTTACAATAAATCTTGATTTATGTCCATCGAGGATAAAATGTAGCATTTGTGTGCAATAAAATAAATAACAAATTACTTTTCATTATAATGCATAGAGAAGGCTACAAATAGAAAGAAAACCACTTAATCGGTCTGTCACCAATACCATTTTGTGAAGATTTTTTTGCTTAAATATAAGAGTCTGTATTAATTAACAGTTTAAGCAATAGAACAAAATCATAGTGATTTTTAGAACATAAATCTTATTAGCGGATTAAGAACAAGTAAAAACGAGTGAAAAGGCACATTTGACAATTTTTTTCTTCTCATTTATCATCAATATGTTGTGGTTCGTCCGTCCCAAATATCGTCCTACCCATTTCTGATGAAACTTTAAGTTTACCAACGGAAAGGAGTAGACAAAGGTCTTGGTACCCAACATAGGGTCATTTGAATAGCTAGAGTCAGTTTGGTGTTCCTTCTTATGATTTTTTGCTTGGGGGCGGTTTTTGGGGCGTAGGAGGCTAGGCAATATAGCAATATGAATGGGTTCGAATGGAAGCCTAGAGTCTTAAATTGGACCTACGAATGTGGTGGGAGCTTTAAAATGCCACTTTCAAGTGAAAACAAATAAATAATTTTGTGGGGTTAAGGCAGTCTCGATATTTTTTTACATTTAGTAATAAGTAAATGCGTTGAGTAAATATGGTAATTTGCCTCAGCTTTGACATCAATTAAGGCTATAAAAGTAAGACCAATAGTTTTGTAAACGTAACGAAAATCATTAAATCCAAACCTAAGTCTCTAATAGGCCACCTTTTCACGAAGTGTTCTACCCCTCAGACCAAATACCACCGCGTAAGAAAGCACGATTACTCCAATACAACCCCAAATGGCATTTGGGAATTATGGTTCATCCCTTTTATTTGTTTGGTATGTTACACCTTAAATCGGTTCAATAAACCAATCGTTAGTTAAAGCCTTTAAGCCGATTACTGAGTTTTTTCGACTGATTCAATACGTACCTACTGGAAAACAAGGGGTTTATTTCCGATAACGATTTATAAAAAAAAAATACGATAAAAATCATCATGCAATCAAGTTTTGGAAAAATTGGCCCATAGAATTAAACTTCCTTTTGTTAATTTTATTTATTCTTATAAAAATACATATTAAATCCAAAATCACCATTTGACATTAGAAAGAAATAGCTTATGCAGGTATGTACTATTATTTTATCTGCCTCTGTAGTATTATTGTTGGAGGGTTTAACTTTTGCGGTAGAGGCCCCAGGTTTGATTCCTAAATAAGTGAAAATCAATACCTGATTAGTTTAATACTAATATTGCTTTAATATCAATCTGGACCGATTCCTCTTGTGTACGACTGATCACCTTACCTTCATGAAATTAACGATTTAATAAAATAAAAAACAAATACAAACAAAAAACAAAAACACTGCGTTGTACCTACTAAACTTAGATTTTCTTTCCGCTTAAAATATAAATAAGAATAATAAATTTTGATTGAGATAATGACTAATTACATACATTTTGCTTTTTTTGACAATTTCGAGTTCCTATTTACATATTTTTATTAATTTTTTTATTTATTGATTCGGCATTAATTTTGTGGAATGATATGTTGATTTTTTTTTTAATTAAACACTTGAATATACCACTTAATGAAATTTAAATTGCAATTTAAATTTTTTTTCTCATGAAAAAAATACATAAAATTTTTATTTAAATTTTAAAACAATAATTGTTTCTGATAAATTATTAATATCGAGTTATGTTTAGTATTCATCTCTAAAATGTTCGATGATTAATTCGTATCAAACTAAATGAATTTAATTAAACACATTACCTAACAGACAATATGTCACACGTATTAAAAAGCGAGAAAGATATAAATTTCGGTGATTTCTAGTGGTTTGGTACTAAAAACCTTGGCTGAAGAAAACCGGTAAACAATGCCAAACAAAAGTGTTGCAAAGGGATGATGGGGTCAGACAAAGAAACAAACAACTCAAATAAGAGTAAACAAAGTGTTCAGTGATATTGAACTTATATGTAAAAAGGATTGTTCTTGAATCACTAGAACTTCACTAGAGACATCTATTGGTGAGATGTAAAGAAGCTTTTTACTAAGCAGAAACTCTTATATTAAGTTTCTGCTTAATAAAAAGCTTCTTTACATCTTGTAAAAAGGATATTCAAATATTCGAAAAAGGCATTCTAAAAAAAAGTTACTTTGTACACAAAAAAATCATATCGCATATTTGTGTGTTATAAATATACTTCCTGTAATACACCTTAAAAATAACCTTTGAGCATGTATGTATATAAATATAAGCGTATATATGTATATTATAACCGAATAGTTTACGGTTGTACAAAAAGCTTTGTTACATACGAGGTTATGTAAGAGCACAGGATAAAGACGTATAGAAAACTCATAAAAATATTTTTACGACATTGAGATTTATTTCAGAGGAATATTTTTTTGAAAAACTCCTTTTAATTCAGAGCCTAGATACTATTATCATATCTCGACGCCTCGGGGTGGATCCTAAGAAGGGGTAAAGGGTAAAAGGACCCAAGATGGGACATTTACTCTCTTGTTACACTAAGGATAGTTTTTATTATAGGCGTGACGCAGATGTGTCGTGGACCATTACGCTTATAAATATATTTCCTTCAAATTTTCTTTCTTCCTTATCCATCCTTTGAAAATAAAGGGACAAGATATGTACCTATCTGTGCACGAGAAAGGCAAAAAGGGTTGCCCAAAATGGTGTATGAATCTTAATAATACCAATTTTATAAATGTTTCCTCTTTGGAAATAAAATTATCAATAACGAAGGTCTATATATTGACAAAGGGGTACAAATAGAAACGTGTATTTTATTATTCTCAATGAAATTGTTTATTTACAATCAATATAAAATGAATTTAAGTCATCTTTCATTTAATTTTTTATTCTTCTAGTGAATTATATATAATATTTTCATACAAGCAATATTATTATTTAACTGGTTTTTATTTAAGTTTATTTCAATTCAAAATGGATATTTGTATGTATTGCACATACTATTTTGTCCACCTCCGTTGTGTACTTGTAAGCGCGTTTGGCCATCGTTATGGAGGTAAGGGGTTAGATTCCCAGGTAGATTAAAATAAAAACGGTGATTTTCATTCTCGTATTAATCTTATGTCACCCTGAACTGATACAACAAGCACAGCACTGATCAGCTTGCCTTCATGCAATAAACGATCAAGATAACACAGTGTTGATGCGATGCAGTTCTTTATACACCACAAGGTGTAAGGTGTAAGGAAAAGATTATTTGAAAAATAAATATGTACATGAGTAAATGTGACTTCCTGTATCAGCCTCCTAATTATCATGGGTCCTGGAGTTGATATCCAGGAGGGTCAGAAAAATAATAATGAAAAATTAATGTGTCTTTCATTCAAATGTTTATTAAATATTACCCTGGACTGGTACCTGAATCGCAGGACAGATTACTAAAGGATCAAATGAACTATATGCGTATGTGTGTGGGTGTGTGTGTGTGTGTGTGTGTGTGTGTGTGTGTGTGTGTGTGCGTGTGCGTGTGTGTTTATATAAAATTATATTATTTTTAAAATTGTTCATACGTATTCTATTTTTCCACCCTATTATTATCACGTAAATATATGAAAAATCATTGGAAAGAAAATTCGTGCCTGATTACACATACTTACATGTGATTCCGACCCCCGCAGCAAACAATGTTCCTCCCCTAACAGTGTATTATCCATCCACCCTCAAAGAAAGTTATTCAATTACCTCTATGTGAGCTTCTCCCGCATAATATTCTGATGTAAGGGTAGAAAACCCCTGAACTATTTTAATTCAACAAAATTTAAATGTAAACCTGATTCTGTCGCAAGAATTACAAATATTACCTAACTTTTATTACTTACCTACGTATCTCCAAATTAGTTGATATATGAATATATAACACACTCTTAAATAGTCATTAAAAATTTACCAACAAAATTTCAAATTTTGCTGTTCCGCGTATCAACCTTTTTTGTAATATTATTACAATATAATGATAACGCGGACGTGGTAATAACTTGAACATTACTTTAATTCTGCAAAAAATAAGTAAATTAGGTTTCTTTCGATAACATTAATTTATTCAAAAGTTTTTTATGTTTCATTGAAAATTAAAAAAATCTATATATTTAAATAAATGCACATACATTAAATGCTAAGATCCAAATACCAGAGCTCGAATTCCGATTTCGTCGGATTACCTTAGTTACAGTTTTAACGACATAATGACGATAAAGCTTATATTATTTTCATTCGATAAATAAAAATAAAATCAGTTATTTTTCAGTAACTTTATCTTTCTCAATATACATATCGACGACTGGTTTAAGAAATCAAAAGTCATATTAAATAAAAGTGCATTTAACATTTTCTTTGCAACGAAGTTTAATCTCTTACTTCCGTATGGAATCCCATCCCAGGAGAGATTCACCTTCAACATTCAGACATCCAGGAAACCAAAGAAGACTTAAATTCTATAAATATTTTTAAAAGAAAAACGAGTAGTGTTTAATAACAAAATCACGTGTTTTCATTAAAAAAACATTGTGTAATGGCTTTTATTTTATTTTTAGACATCGTGCGGAAATGCTTAAAAGAACAATCAATTCAAAATGTCAGCCAATTTTTTTGGTATTTTTTTTAAATCCTATGGGGTTGAAGTTTATTTCATCTTAGAATTTAATGGTTCGTATTTTTACTTTTAGCGGCAATTTCAGGTTAAGTACTTTACACTTGAAAAAATCTGAATCAATTTAATTTATAACCCTTTTGGTGTGCTTAAAATATTAAGATATTGCTTTCGACTAAGTTATAGTTAAATTAAAAAAAAATTGTATGTGTTTTAAAATAAATATTAATAAAATACTTGTTTGGGGCCACTTATTTGAGTGTATTATGTATGCATTATATGTAAGTACAAATATACGACTAGTTTAGGAAACTAGTCGTGTTGACGTGAATAAACTTTTAAAAAAACGCTCTTATAAATGTGTTTTATTTTTATATTTAAAAAAAATAGATTAACATCATTATTATTGTTAAATAGATGGGGATGAAATATATACCAATATGGCTTATATGCTATTGTTACATTTTGTCATGTATAAATGCCATACATTGCATATACATTCAGATATACATATGTACATGGAAAAAGTTGTTTAATTTTTCAACTGATGATTAATCACCTCACATTTTATTAAAATTAAACACTTCAATATACCACTTTAAAGAGTTTTATTTATATTTACGACTAGTTTCGAAAACGACAGATGTTTTCATCTTCTAGTACAAATTTAAACCTTAATTTAAATTGTACCAGTTTTAATTTAAATTTTAAAGTATTAATTTGTACCAGAAGATAAAAATATCTGTCGTTTTCGAAACTAGTCGTAAATATAAATAAAACTCATTAAAGTGGTATATTCAAGTGTTTAATTTTAATAAAATAATCATGTCATTCCACAAAGTTAATGCCGAATCAATAAATAATATATAAATCACCTTGTTATTCCTTTTATAGTGTTCTTTAAATGTTATTAAATACCCTGTCACATTTTCAATACGAATTTTTTCCGAATCTCTAGAAAAGTTTGCTTTTTCACAAATCGACCTTATTGCGGGAGTGAAATGTAGTTCCCACCGAGTAAAAGACAATATCAGCCTTAAACCGGGTTAGCTGGAAGGAAGGCTTGGGACGCCACGGGATAATGGAAGATGAGAATGATTTTTTTTTCTCAAAATAGAAAGGATTTTTTTAAACTTCGTAAAAAAGCTGTTACGTGAATAACAGAGTTTCTCGGATCCTCTCTCTTTCTTTCTCTCTCGTGTAGGAAACATCTTTGTGACGTCGTAAATAGTCGTCGTGTATAAAAGCCCAAACAAGCGGGAAAATTACATTTGGTAAATATGAAAAGTGTTACCTGAGATGGAAAACTTTGTTTATTAAGACTAGAATTCTGGTGAATTTGTGGAAATACAATGATCAAAACGGCCATAACACAAGCTTCATCACTAAAATGTATATATTATTTTTAGGTTTATAGTGAAAACAAAAAAAAACGCATTTCAATAATATTTTGTTTTACTGCTATGCAGCGAATATAAGGATAGCCAAAACAATTTTATATAATTTTTCAGCACCCTTCTCTACTTAATACAACAAAATAAAAACCATTAAAAATACGCGATTCGCTGGAAACTTTTAATTTAATGATTTTATAAATATAAATTTAAAATCTAATAACCTTTATATATTTTAATAGCATAAGCATTATATTACAGGTTATTGTATTTTTTCCTTTTTGTGAAGAAAAGGAAAGAAGATGAGTTTATTTTTTTTGGATTCGCAAAATACGTGATGATAATGATCTTTATTCAAGATACAACCTTCATAAAAGTTGAAAAAAAAAACAAAAATCAAAAACTACAGTTAGATCTCGTTGTACGCTGTTCCGCTTAACGCTGTATCTGCAGTAAGTAGGACAAGTATTCCTCGATATTCTCAATTTTTTTGACGATTTTATTGCTTTTTTACTTGCATACAGTCTCACAGCTCGTTGGATTTAATCAAAGGACATTTTATTACAATATATATGTAGTTTTGAATTAAGATGACCCTTTTTAAGGCTATTCCGGTTAGCGTTGTAACTCATTGGAATATATATGTATATATTATAAAATGATTTTCAAATAATTATCCCGTAAACCGTTATTTTTAAGGGGTAGTTTTTATACTTGATAATAATTGATGTTTATTTTTCCATGTTGAATATTTTAAGTTCATATCATAAATAAATTGAGGATAAAATAATTAAGTGGTCACTTCAACCAGCCTATGATTGTAAGCCCTGTGAATACTTGGATTTTTCATATTCTTATTTTTTTTGTTGAGATATCAACAACAACAAAAATTATGTAAATATCTCTTTTATCTTATTTTATATAAACGTGGAGCAAAACTCCAAATTTATCAACGAAAATTTAAAAAGTGAAAATATTGCGAATAAAAAAAATGTTAGCAGACATCGACAAACCTCAAGTCTTTAAATGCTCTCAAATTATAAGAGTCTTAAATGCAATAACAACAATTATTAATTTAATTTTATATTTTTTTTACTTTTATTTTATTTCCAAAAAGTGAAAACATGTATTACTTTATTTTAAAATATCCCTTTGTTTTTAGAAGTTGACCTGAAAAACTGCATGAAATAGTTTTAATTCTTTTGTATCGTATTTTCTCAACCATTCAAAGATAAAATCCTTTCAACCTACAAAACTTTCCAGTATTTTTGTACTCGCATATTTTGGGAAAACAAGGTCAGGACTATTTCTACCCCCGCAAAAAGATGGGGTAAAATAGTACCAGTTTGTAAGTTACTATGGCCGGTGAATTACTAGTAACATTGTGTAGGGGAAAGTAAAGGGGTGACAGGTAACATCAATAAATTAATCCCAACATAATATTTTCCATAAAGGTTCTACTCCTAAATACGAGTCGAAATATTTAAAAAAAATCTATTTCGGTATTGAATTTACAAGTGAGGATTTGGAATGTATTTCAAATAAAATCAGAAATAAATAAACTTTTCGGTTAATTTACCTTCAAACCCCTTACCGCACCCCAATGGTGCATAGCCAATGTATCATATAAACGCAGTGTTATCTTGATCGCTTACTCATGACTGAAAAATGATCAGCCCTCCGCTTCAGGTACCAGTCCAATGTAATATTGAATAAATGTGAGAGTAAAAAAATCACTTATATTTATTTTACCCTCCCCTGCCATTACTCTACGAAGGTGGACAAAAACGCCAACGCAAAAATGCAAATTCGGTAAATTTTAACTATTATTTAATAAAATATTTCAAGTTGATATTTGGTTATAAGATTCAATTATTAGATTATGCTAATGGCAGACTGGATTATGTACCCTAAAAATAAATATCATGAAAAATGATAAATCTTTCATCTCAACTTGAAGCATATATAATAACTTAACCTAAAATATTTAATATTGTTGAATGATTTCAGAATTTTATGACGTACAAATAATAAGATTTATAAAAATAACGAAAAACAATTTCCTGTTAAATTCATATTCGCAGAAAGCAATTATTAAGGTTGCATTATGTAAAAAAAAATAGTTGTAAAAAAATGTACTAATATGTAACAAAAGAGGCATTTTAATGGTGACGTATTTTTTTTTTAAAGTTTCATTAAAGTCCATATTAATATCTCAAGTGTCAGAATTCTTCTTGCTCCCACGCCTTAAAGGAGGCAATACGAAAGTCTCGTCTTTTAAAATAATTACGACCAATGTTTAAAATTGTTTAATTTGCCTTAAGTTCGCCTTTGCCATATTCTCTGGACATTTTCACTCCAGAGGTCCCGCAGAATTCCTCATATTAAAATTAACGCCAAGATTCGGCAGAAATAACGCGGAGAATTCAAAATTAAAAGCGTCCATTGTGAGCTGATGGTTATCGCCGACCCTAGCGGCAAGTAATCGAATTAATTTTGACGTTTGGAGGGCAAAACGGCGGGAAGGAGGGATCAAAGCGCGCAATCGGCTGACGGCGGATGGCAGCTCTCATATCAATTACAGACCCGCGGTCGCAAAGAACGTTTAAAACACTTGTAATTTGGTTTCGTCACAATTCAAAAGTAATTTTATTTCCCGCAATCGAGACAAAGGCATTACTGTATAATTGCGCTCCGTGATTTCCGAGGAATCTCTTTACGCCTTGTGCGCCTTTTCAACAGCAGTTTGCGCTAATGTCTGCCAGAAGAAATTATTTTCTAGTAATGTTTTATGCTAATGACCATATATATTTATAAGTATTATAATTTTTGCAGTGATTTAACTCTTACATATGCAGATTTGTAGGAAAGGTGAAATAAATATGATTGGACACAAATAATATATAGGTAAATGAAGATCAGGGGAAGAACATGAATTATGTTAGGAAAATTAGAAGAAACAATCAAAACATCATTTAAGAATAAAATAAAAACTGAATTAACAGCAACGATGAGGGAGCTCGGTGTTGCATACTCATACTCATGCAAAACCTCTGACAAATTCCCTGATATTACTGATCCTTTATCGCACGCAATGGTGCATAAGTCATTGCATTAAGTCGATGCAATGTTTTTCATATTTCTTTATACGAAGTAGGTACTAGTCCTGCGTGATATTCAATAAATATTTGAATAAGAGAAACACTTATATTATATTTTTTGACCCCCCTGAATATCGAATCCAGGACCTCCAGCATGGTTACCAAATATGCTAATTAGGAGACGGACAAAGACAAGACGCATATACCTACCTAAATATATATTATATATATATATATATATATATATATATATATATATATATATATATATATATATATATATATATATATATATATATATATATATATATATATATATACATATATTACATATAAATGTGTGTATGTGCATGATTTCACTTTATTTTTTATTTTTTATAATATTAACATAGATAAAGGCACTTACCCACATGCTTATATCGTAAAAGGATCATTGTATATTCCCCTTGAAATAAAATACAAAGTAAACAACATGGAATTAGAATTTTAAATAACTATCCCTCAAATTTAGTCAACGTATTTCAAACGTGAAACAAAAATAATATCATGGCATTCTTCGTGTTTTATTATTCGATTTTGCTATAAGTCAACCTTCCCTGTTCGGGTAACCAGACCCCCCCCCCACAACTCCCCCCGAGATACATTATTCATAGTCCTTACTTTGGCCGAGAGGGTTCGTACATACACTTACAAAATGGTTCATTCTGCTACACAAAGTAGACGGAGTTTCTTCAGTTAGTTTGAATGTTCAATGCCCTTTGCTCAACGACAATGGAGAGTAGCTTAAATGCGCAATTTGCATTGATATTCCTCCACTGCGATTTACAGCGATCTCATGTTTCATTTTTAAATGAAAAGAATAGTCCTGTCAGTATTTTTGTGAAAACAAAAGTTACAATACATTAACCGTTACGTTAAAAACTATATATACACATAAAATTCAGCATGATGTTTTTTTTGTTATTAATCGCTTTGTTTATATTAAATATTAACTTTTACTTTAATTATTTTTTTTTATTTGTTGTGACATCTTAAAATAGTAGATAAATAGTAATGATTTTTTAAAAATAAATCGAAATAACAGTAAAATCTTAGTTATCAAAATTAATTGGAGATGAGGGTAGTGCTTATAATCGAATAAAAATCGAGGAAAGAATGGAAAGTATATCTGAAAATATTGTGAATCTATTGAAACATTATTTAAACAAATATGCATACAATACTTCAAATAGAACCCAGGGTCGTTGGCCCTACAATTTCACCGCCCGATTGATATTGGTGCTTTTGTATTTATGCAGGGCTTGTTTTATATATGAAATAATTTTTGTTTAGCTTAATCTGGTAAACAAAGGTTCTAAGGTAATATTATATTTCAATATTATTATTATTATTTTTATTATTTTTTTTATATTTTTTTATTTATGTAGCTAAACAATTCTAAGTGATAGTTTAACATAAAAATACAACTTAGTAACTCAAAAATCTGTGTTGGATTTAAAAATTAATACATTAATTATTATTAATAGCTAAGTAACACTTTGTCCGCCTCTGTAGTGTAATGGTCAGCACGCTCGGCTACCATTCTGGAGGTCCCGGGTTCGATTCCTAGGGGGGTTAAATAAATAAAAGTGATTTTTTCACTGTAATATTTATTCAATATTACCCTGGACTGGTACCTAAAGCGGAGGGTTGATCACCTTTCCTTCGTGTGTAAACGATCAAGATAACACTGTGTTCATATGAAGCAGTGCCCTATGCACCATTGGGGTGCGGATAAGGGTTTTATTATTTTATTATTTTTAAAGTAACATTTGCACGGTCTTACAAATTTAAGTGTCAATCATAATACCATATTTCTTTTTAATGTTATACACTATATTATCATCCGTTTACATCATAATGAATATACTGAATATAACATCACACCATATTTTCAACTTTACGTATTTAATGTGTTACAAACCTGCATTGGATGGTTTTACTATACAACTACGATTGAACTTTTTTTTGTACAAAGCTGTATAGAAGTATAGTTTGTTCCATTTAGCAGGAACATTTCATTTTCATCCTTAAATTTTTATCAAAGCTAAAGTAATAAAAGTTGATGTCTTTTTTGTCAGATTCTTTCTAAAATATTTAAACCCCCAAAAATAAGTGCGATTGTATATTTACACTGTTATAATTATTTCGTTAAAAATTATATGTTTGTCAAATACAATTTTGGGAAAAGCTAAGTATAATTTAAGCTCTCTCGATTCATTATACAACAATTGGATATTTATTATTGTAAACCTGTATAAGTTTTTTTTGCGAGTTATTACTTTAACAAAATAATAAACGGAAAAATATTTGGCGGAATATAATATTTTCTAAACTATTATGAACTTAGTTCGCCTCCATAGTGTAGTGGTTAGCGCGCTAGACTACCATGCTGGAGGTCTTGGGTTCGATTCCCAAGAGGGTCAAAATAAATATTAGTAATTTTTCAGTCTAATATTTATTTAATATGACCCTGGACTGGTACCTGAAGCGGAAGGCTGATCACCTTTACTTCGTGTATTTAACGATCAAGATAACGCTGTTTCCGTACGATGCAGTGCCCTATGCACCATTGGGTGCGTATAAGGGTTAGAAGAAGAAGAAGAAGATTATAAAATTTGTGAGTACAAAGGTGCTTAAATTATAAATTAGGCACTTAAATGTATAAATAGATTTTAGAAAATACTGGCCGTACCTTTGCGCGGAATAATTATTTATTATGAATCCTTATTAAAGCAGCCATCCGAAATAATCTTTAAACGGTTTAAACCTCACCGGTAGCGGTGGCCATACAAAATACAAATCCGATTGGCCACGCATAACCCCTACAGTCATTAGGCCACTCATACGAGATCGTAATGGTACAACTTACTAAACAACCATCTTCATAATTTAGAAGTCTGACAGTAATCCGAAATGTTTACAGCGCCCGCCCATGGAGATTAGGCGGGGTGAAGAAGGACCTGTTGAACCGGCCCTGGAAGGGTGAGAGGGTGGCCGGCGCAGGGCGGGCGGAGAGAGTTCCGGACGAAAACAATGACACAAGCCTCCTTAATGACACGACTTAAACGTTCGTGCAGGGGTGTCTTAACTTTTACTTGCGGGCTATTCATTTCGAAAGGGCTTGGGTTTTTACTTTGATTTTTAAAGTAGATTGTTTGAGTTGGTATTATTTTAATTACTTTTTAGTAGAAATAATACATTTTTAATTAATGTTTTGCTTAGTAAATACCACTATTTCTTAAAATCTACTGTGACATACGGTGTTTGAAAATGATGCGGAATGCATCAAAACACGTGTCACAGTAGATTTTAAGATATTATGGTATTTATTAAGTAAAACATTAATTAAAAATGGATAGATTTTACCACAAAGTGACTGCCGAATCAATTAAAAAAATAATACAAGTTAACACGAAAGTACACTACCAATTGTATTTTTGTCAGATTTCGCTCTTGTATAAACGTGAATAAGAAAAATCTGATTATATTTTTAACATCTCAACATAGATGAAGAAGAGTATTCTTCATAAGTCCATATTCTTCTTCATACTCCTCTTCGCGAGTGTTTTTGCCTTGAATATTCACTCATGAATTACAATACATGAAATTATTGTAACTTTAAACATAAAGAGTAAATCCACTAACAAGTAGGCATAAGCTATAAAACTTAAAAATTTGAAGCCTGAGTAGGGTCATGAAAAACGGTGTTGCATAAGCCGTAGCTGGATTTTAGAGAAACTTGGACGTTAGGTAATTTAAAAAAAAACATATTTCTCTTCATCTATATTGATGTGCCAAAAATGTAAGAATTAACTCCTAAGTGGAACCCAGATTTGTGAATAAGGATTTGGACACGCCCAGGAAAGTTTTGAAAAATCTGATTTAATTATATTTGATGTCTTAATTGAGATGAAGGATCTTTCTCAATAAAACAAATATGGAGTCCTGAGCATGCGCAAGGTTAACATCCTGGCATCGACTGGGTTAATTAATCGCGTTATTACTATGTTATGTTCGCCATTAAAAAGAAGGAGAAATAGAACATAATACGGCTTTTTGAAATCCTCAAGTGGTACGATACCATATCTTAAGAGAAAATAGTTTGAGTACCACTGAAAAACTGGTATGTTGTGTTGTGTTTCAGCCGACATCGCTTAATAATAAGAGTGACACTCGACTAAATGTGTCGCTTTGAGTGGTTCACTCGGCTTGTATGATAATGCCTTTTGCCTCTTGCGACTGATCGTCAAGGACTCTTAATCTTTATGTGTTTAATTAATAACATTTCACTTAACTGTTCAGGTTTATTTAACTTGTGGTACGTTTCAGTGGATCGGATTCTAATTACTTTCCTGCTTTAACGTTTATTTACTATAAGTATTTTCAACCTACAAGACTAACTGTCGTATACCGTTATATACAAATATACATGATAAACCATTTCATGGCTTAGTTATTAATTTTAAAAAGCAACATGTAAATGTATTCTGATTCTGAAAATTTTGTCTATGCACTGTTGTAGAACTTCTGAAAATACCATTTGTTATAAACAAATATCAAGAAAATAATTCTAGAAATATACGATTCCAGTATAATATAAGCTCTACAAAATATAACATCATATTTCAGAATTATAAGCTTAAATAATAAAAATGAAAATTGTATTTTCTGACGTTTCTCATGTGTGTGATTATAATCCAGGATTTGGACCTCACATACTAATATAAGATTTTCTGCTTGATAAAAAGCTTCTTTACATCTCACCAATAGATGTCTCTAGTGAAGTTCTAGTGATTCAAGAACAAGGTTTCTAAATTGGTTCATGTATAAAGAACTTCCAAGAATTTGAGTAGTGTGGTTGTCAATAATGGGTAGAATTGGTGAATGTTACACGTGTGTAAAGTGATCACTTAAACCAGCCGATGACGGTCGTCAGCCCCGTAAATGCCCAGACTTCCATATTCTTCTTCATCTTTGATGAGATGTCAAAAAAAAAAAAAAAATCAAATTTCAGCGCCAAGTTAAGTAGATTGTTAATTATATGAAGGCAATATGAGAAGTGTTACATTTAAGATTTTATTAAATGGAAAATAGTTGACGAAAATGTAGAAATTTTGTTTGATGGTAGGAATAGCAGAATATAAGCAATGGCTAAAGTAGCTGATGCAAGTTTTACTTTGCTAACATGTAAGCATCTTGCAAGGATTTGTACTCTATGAATAGGCTCCTAAATATAAACGAATTGTATATTATATGTAGATTAACAAGAATATATCTACAGAGAGTATGGAAAGTTATATGATATTCAAATGGTGATGTTAGGAAGGAAGCAAGCTGAGATAAGTATTATCGATACAATTAAGAAAGGTGTGTTGGAATGGTTTGGGCATTTAAATCGAATAAGTGAAGAAAGGATAGTTAGTTAACAAATTTATGAGGCGAATGTGGCTAGTAATAGAAACAAAGGAAAACCGAAGAAAACTTGGCATGATCAAGTATTTTAAATACTTTAAAGTAGCCAAGTCAGGGGTTGGAATAATCGGTGCGTATGTATGAGAAGATGCATGAATATAGAAGGCGAAGATTGTATGCAAAGACATATTGGTGTGGCATTCTATTATCTTTTTCTACACTTGCGGAGAAATGGCGTGATGGTTAGATAGACAGTTAGAGTATTTATTTTGAGAAATGTTTCTTTATTTTTTTAGTACCCTAAAAACTGACGGTTCGTTAGATGTCTCTGTTTGGGAGATTTCCGTATATCTGAGTAGTCGTCTCAGCTCAGTCAACAAGCTGCTGGTCCAATTCTTAGATGATAAAAGTTTCAGATCTCAGTTATTTTTTCCTCTTCCATTTACACCGATACATTTGTTGTTTTTTTCAATATCTTTTAAATTAAAAATGTAATAACGTAAGAAGAACGAGAACTAGGTGTTTTCGAATTATGAAGAAAAGATTATTTCTTGCGAAACGAATTGTATCATTTTCTGAAAAGAGATACTTACTCGGTATCAACTTATTTCCTGACTTCAAACGAAACCGCAATTTTGGTACAAAGGACTTCTTTCTTTCTTTATGTCCCATTGAATATGTTCCCGGTGGCCGTATTTCCCTTACGAAGCCTATTCATAACGTCTCTAATGATGACAGTTCCGCTATATTGTGCAAGTGCAGCCATTCAAAAATATGCCATTGTACCCCTTGCTGGCATGGTGTCAAAGAATATGAGCAATTTTCACCCCCCATCCTCCATCCCCCACTAAGTACCCGCCGATCTGAGTCTGCAGAATTGCCAATTCATTGGAGTCGCGACTTTTTAAGAAAGCCTTTATTCATTTTATTTAATTTCTTTCGGGTTTCATTTTATTACTACAGTGTAAAGGATAGTTAGTGATATCAAGCATGAAATTTAATAGTCATGAGTGGATTCTACTCTTAAAAAAAACAATACAGATGTTGCCTTATTTTAAATTTAAGATTTACTTGGCACATACTAATATTTTTTTAAATCTATTTTAACACACGTTTCGAATCATTTTCAAACAATTTTCCTAAAAATCAAATCATATTAATAAAAAAGGCAAAGGCGTATTATTATACCTTATACATCAGCTACTTTTTATACATACTAGAGAAAAGAGTCGTTTTCGATAAAGCTATTTTTATTTACAAACTCCATCTTATTTTTGTACATACATATTTGTAGAACTTTTAAGCTTTGTTTTTCAATCTAAAATCTTCTTCGTCGTTTCTTGCTGCGTCCTTCAAATGTCGTTTTCATTTAAGAATTCACTTTTGATTCTTTAGATTATCTTATTTTCGTATGCTCCATTAATTTATATGGAAATTCATCGGTATTCAAGTGGTTGCAAAATGTTGTAAATAAATTATCTGGTCAAATTATAAGCTTTAATAATAAAAATGAAAATGGTCTTTTCCAGCGTTTCTCATGTCGCTCACTCCTTTCAAGAACGTCATAAATCAAAAATCGTCAATTTTCAGTTGTGCATGTTTTCGGAATGCCCAGAAAATGTACTACATCCCAGCAAAAGAGGCATATTTTAAACTTAATATTTACCAGCTACAGGGCAGAAAATGTTGTTTTTGCATTTTGATGAAAAGGTATTGTTTAATTATTTTTTAAAAATATAATAAATATTTTTCAAATGGAGAAAAAACCTTCAGGTTTTACCTAAAAAGATCTGTTGTATAGTAAAAAGTTCAGTAAGTGGCTTCATATTTATTTTTAATACATTGTATTATATTTTTCAACTTTAAAAACGTTCTCCTGAAAAATCAAGTTTTTTGATTTATGACGTTCTTGAAAGGAGTGAGCGATGTGTGTGATTATAATCCAGGATTTGGACCTCACATACTAATACAAGAGTTTCTGCTTAGTAAAAAGCTTCTTTACATCTCATTAACAGATGTCTCTAGTGAAATTCTAGTGATTCAAGAACAAGGTTTCTAAATTGGTTCATATATATAGAACTTCCAAGAATTTGAGTAGTGTGGTTGCCAATAATGGGTAGAATTGGTGAATGTTACACGTGTGTAAAGTGATCACTTAAACGAGCCTATGACGGTCGTCAGCCCCGTAAATGCCCAGACTTCCATATTCTTCTTCATCTTTGATGAGATGTCAAAAAATAATATCATTATCATCATTATTAATAAATTATTATTAAACATCGCTTTTGTAGTAACAATACGAATAGTAAAAAAAAGTAAAAATAATGTTAAAGTAATAATAATATGTATATATATATATATATATATATATATATATATATATATATATATATATATATATATATATATATATATATATATATATATATATATATATAAATATAAATATATATATATATATATATATATATATATATATATATATATATATATATATATATATTTATATATATATATATATAAATATATATATATATATATATATATATATATATATATATATATATATATATATATATATATATATATATATATATATATATATATATATATATATATATATATATATATATATATATATACATATATACATATATATATATATATATATATATATATATATATATATATATATATATATATATATATATATATATATATATAAACATATATATACATATATATATATATATATATATATATATATATATATATATATATATATATATATATATATATATATATATATATATATATATATATATATATATATATATATAAATATATATATATCTGGACACGAAGCATCTTCGTTTCACTTAAAAATATTGTATTATAATAATACCCCGCAAGATGGTACAATAAAACGTTCCTTTCGCTCGGCAAACGATTATATCCGTTCCACTTAACCGGCCGCCCGCCCACCGCCCGCCATTTATCAAGCCATAACTTTGCGACGTGTCATTAGCAGACTGACTTTAAAATTTTCATAGAGAATCCGTGATATATAGGGCATATTCAAAATTGTCCGGGATTTCTGCGATGGAGGGGTAGCGGCCACCCCAGCCCTGGAGTGTCATTAAAGCCACTGGCGGCCGTGCCGTGTGCCTTTAATACCCCGCAGGCCCGAGACCCGCGGCCGGCATACTAAGTGCTGGAAATTAATTGGCCCATCCGCGCAAACTGTCAAATCGCACTTATTGGACTGTCACACAATCTGAGAGTGTTTTAATTTTTATTCGGTCGCTTCTCTAACCCGCCGCCGTCACTGTATCTATACGATGCGCCACACACGTGGACGCCGACGGGGGAAGTTATACATCAGAGCCTCGCTATAACGGACCTGTATTTAACGAACTTTATTAATTCCTCTCCTCATTAATTCCTCTCTTTTTTTTCTCCTTCCAGCAAATTCTTTTTTTTTATACCATACCCTTTTTTTAAATCTCTGAATGTTTTTTAAAAGTTATATTATAAGATAAATGTGGAATTATTTCATAGGCTTTATTTTTATTAATGTAACTATTTTTGTTAATGTAATATAATGTTTATTATTGTTGTTAATTTTATTATTTTTTTACATGTAAAGCTATACAATTCCCGAACAAATAAAATAAAATAAAACTTAAAGGACAAAAAATCGTTCAAATATAAATGAAAATAAAAGCGTTGTGTTAATATTTTATAATATATTTACAACATTTTGAGTGTGTCCAAATACTTGTTAACAAATCTGGATTATCTCCAATTAGGAGTTATTTTTTAAAATTATTTTTGACATCTCAATATATATGAGGAAAAATCCATAATTTGGACCTCACAAATGTACAAATGAAGGAGTCTTTGCTTAATAAAAGCTTTTCACATCTTACTTTAGATGTCTCTAGTGAACTCTCACAAACTGTGTTTCGATTTTGATCAATATATCTAGAAAATTCAAGAATTTGAGTAGTGTGGTTGTCAATCATGGGTAGAATTGGTACATGTTACTAGTGTGTAAAGTGATCACTTATGACTATGACGATCGTGAGCCCTGTAAACGCCGAGATTTCCATATTCTTCTTCATCTATGATGAGATGTTGAAAATAATGCTTAAATTTAAGTGACGCCGCATATAAACAATTTGTAGAGGCCATGACAACCATAAATTACGTCTCAAAAGTGAAAACAAAACTTGATTCCTTTTTCAAAGCGGAATTACCAGAAGCAAGTGCATCAATATCAAAAAGCAACGTCACTTCATGAGTGTCCGAAGACAATAAATAGAATTTCGTTTGTTTTATATTGTTTATTTATATCAAAACAGTGTTCATATTTTCCACAAGAAAATTTTTTGGTTTATTTAAAACCTATATTTAAACAATGGACTTCCGGCTTTAACGGACACCCCCTCCTCCCAATAAGTCCGTCATATCGAGGCTTTACTGTACTTGCCACTAAACCAAGCTGTCAAAATCTACCCGTTCATATTTTTCCCGTTGTTTATGGAGTTTTTTTACGCCTTTTTTTTAAATTATGTTTTATACGCTTGTTATCAGAGTATTTTATTATGTTTTCTGTTGTGGGGTGGAATATTTGAATTTTATGTCAGTATTTCTGATTTATAATTTTCGAAGCAATCTTTATTCAGAAATATGTATAAGACTCAAATGATATATATATATATATATATATATATATATATATATATATATATATATATATATATATATATATATATATATATATATATATATATATATATATATATATATATATATATATATATATATGTGTGTATATATATAAACAGCTTTTTTGACTGTTATGGCAGCGCCATTTGTTGAACGTTACTACAATACACGTAGTAATAATATTTCGAATGCTAGACAGCGTGTTTCGTGACAGCTGATAAAATATTGTATACCCAAGAACATCGTGCAATTAACGACATTAAAATGTGCTTTCTTTATTTCTTTTCGATTAAATCAGAATGAACCATAGCAACGCGTGGCCGAAACAGTTTATTTTAGAAATATTCAATGAAAAATCCCCTTAGTAAGGTGGTTACAAAAAAACGAATTGTAAATATCAAACTTCTATCCGATAGGTAATCAATACTTCAATTATTAAAATATTTCAGTAAATTAAAATTTCATTATCAAGCCCTTCATATTAAATATTTTTTAAGGATACTGAAATATTTTGACCTTTGCTGATCACTTTAAAAATATCTACATATCAGTTTTCCAGATTTTTTATTTTTTATCTCAACGCCAGCGTAGCGTTGTAAAAATCGTCGTAAATTCTTATTTTCAAGTATAAAAACATGAAAAATTTTCTTAATGAATTCTCGTTATTTCGAGATTATTTGTAAAATGCTGTGAAAATTTTACGAGACACCCACAAAATATTGATGAGAATGTTGTGATTAAAATAATAAGTGAAATCATAACCTTCATAAAAAAAAAATATATGTAGTATGCAAAATAATTCAGTAAAAATTTTGCATGCATTAAAAATAATTGCCTCTATTAATAAAATATTACTCATATCAACTTAAGATACTGCCACGAACTTACACGTGAAGCAAAGGGAAATTTTATGGTTAATAAATGTATCAGTTCCAAAAGTGTGGTTGTCAATCATAGGTAGAATTATGAATATTATACTTGTATAAAATGATAAACCAGCCTATGTAAACACCCTGATTTTCATATTCTTGTTCATCTATCTGGATATGTCAAAATTCAAAACTATTAATTTTATTCTGAAGTTTGTCCTAAAATATGCTTGAATAGCCTGAACAATTTATAAAGAAAGCTAATGATATTTTTCAATCAATTTTAAGCATATATTGTGCGTTATCAAAAGTATTTTTTTCACAGTTGCAGTCATTATAACCTCCTGAAACTAATTTATTCTTTATTTCAATAACATCTTTCTTTGCCAGAAAATGGTAATAAATATCAGTAGATATCATAAATCAAAGCACATGATTTTTTTCATGTGATTTAAAAAAATTAAAAGTTTATATCAAAATTAATATAGCTCATGCGAAAATAAATAATAACTTTTAAAGAAAATTCCCAAATTATGTGATCAACAAAGTAATACTATACGATTATATTTTAATACTCGTAACAGGGTGATATTGATACCCTACTACAACATAAGACAAGAGACTAACTTTATTTTCAATACGCCTTAGGGATTCAATGTTATTTAATTTAGATTTTTCTGCAAGATAATGATAATAAACCCTTCACGTGTGTAAAAACACTCCTGCTGATTTTCAAGTTATAATTTATAAATTTATTCTAGGTAAATACATCAATTAGTACAGACATAAAAAAGTTAAGACATTAAATTGCTAAAAAAATCAAATGAATTTTGTAAATATAGATAAAGAAAAAAAAACCGAAAAAAATATTTCAATAAAAACAAATTGTATTACCAACAAACATAACTTACACGTGTTAGTCCCTCTCCAAGCACAAAAGCTCAGTCTCTTTAAAATTGTAATTTTAAATGTGTAGAACATGAATAAAAATTATAAAAAACTTTTGTAACCATATTAAATAAATAATAAATATACATTTGTGAACAGATTTGTTCTTTATAGCAAGTTATAACTAGCTGTTCCCTGCCAATTAATACGAAAATTATTCGGTATATTGTTAAACGTCTTTCTATTTGCTCCGATGATAAGAAAACTAAAGAAACTTTAAGTTAAAGAAAATCGGAATGCTATGGAATATCAACAGGTCTCTATTTCGCTTAAAGAGTTTTTGACTTGCTTCCTTTTTAGTTTAAAATCATTTGGTTTTTTATTTACCGCCAAAGGGAAATTTTTAAAATACATGAAAATTGTTCAAAGACGAACTAAATTAAGGTTAGTATGGAAAGTAAAAAAATATATATAGTAAAGATATAAATGCAGTAAATAAAAAGAAACTGAAGTTCAAAAAAAAGTGAAACATAGAAGAAGAAATTTTGCAGCCAATTGTGAAAACACGCATAAATAAGGTGAGGTAAGTAGGTACGAGTATTTAACTTATATTAGCGGTATATCCATATATGCCAAGATTTGGAAAAGAAAAGAGGTTTAAAGTAAGTAAGAGAAAATATTGAACAGTAAAAACATACTTAATAAGGGGTAAGATAAGATAAAACCAAAAAATACAAGGCATAGAAGGCAACTTTTGTCCATCGAAGAGGAAAATCATAAGGAAATAGATTAATTAATGATTCAGTTAGAGCAACAATTGTTGGCAGGCAAATGCACCCGAAACTAGACCATAAAAAACAGTTTAGAAAACAGACGATCGTTGGCGCTTTTACAAAGTGGAGAATCCGCAGTTCAGTTCCTATAAAAGGATTGAAAAGACGATCGGGCAAAGAATCTGGCCCGCCTTAGCCATCGCATTATGAACGCGCCATTGGGCGCGGCTAACACGCTTTGTGCCGAACAGAATGTATGGAGGTGCCGTTATCCGCAAAAGTGGCGGGAAAGAAGGGGCCGAGATGAAAAATTGGCGGGAAGGGGGCCCCGATGAAAAAGTGGAAGGAACTTTGACAGAATGAATGGTTTATGCCCCCTTACATAGCCGATAAGCCCTCAATCTCTCCCTGGCGCGGATTCTCTCCGAGACAAGCTAAGGACTGTGCTTATTTAGGCACTTACAGTTTTATTGTGTGCTGGCATTATTTTCATAATTAATGACCTGACAATGAATTGTCACGTACTTAATTAAATTAAAAAGACAAATCTTTATGTAACACCCATTCGCGTATTCACAGGGTTACCACGGACCAGTACAAGATTGTTATTGGACTGTTAAAAAATATTTTTTCCATGACTACTTAGATTAATAAAAAAAACCACTAAGAAAAAACATCAAAAGTTTCTGGTAAATAACTGTTTTAATTTACGAAACTTCAAACATTTAATGTTTAAAAAGCAGAATTATTCCTATCATTATTATTCATATAAAAATTCATTCAATCATATTTTAAGTACTTTAGTATTTTATATTATCATTGTATGATGCGCTTGTATTATTTAAAAACATTTTCAATAATATACATTAACTATTCATACAAATGTACTCTTATGATTTTTTAACAAATATTTACTGCTTATTAAATATTATTTACATGTAAGCACACGCAGCTTTTATCTAAAAATGGCATTTAAGCTATGGCAGAAAGCCTTCTAGAAACTCTTTGATACTAACTAAGGGACCACAACTCAACTTAACTCTTTATTCAAGTACAATATAACATAAATGTCAGTATTCACATTTCAATTTATATTATTTTCTTTCTCAACCATAGACCAATTTCTTAGATATCAAACCAGTAAGTAATACTTGAAAATTATTTTTTGCTTTTCAGATAATATACCAATAACATCATAAACATACTAATAACAATGTTTTGAAAAGATGCAACTTCTTTGTATCCATAATAGATAAGGAATGGGTCACAACATTTCAGGATTTTCTTGAAATTAATTATAAATCAGTTCAAAGTATTGGATTGTAATATTCTAAATACTATTTATTTCGTTTCCATAAAAACACTACACTAGGTTCTAAAACGTCGAAGTAAAAAAAACAAATGTATTTTGTTTTAAATCAAAGCTGTATTTAAATATTAATTTAAAAAATTAACCGAATAAACCACTTGATATTAATCACGAATATTACCTTTGTTTTAACCTATTTCGGTTATAATGATCATTATTAAAATAAAACAATTGAAGACGATCGATTCGTAGTATAAAGAGATTAAGGATTAAAGCTTAAATCTTTCCTTCTTGAAGCTCTGAAACTTGATTTGCCGTCTGATCAAGCATAAAAGCTTTCCAAAAAATATAAGGAAGCTTAGATTAGAACCACTGTTGGGATCTTTTTATTTATTGAAACACAAGTAAAAGTTTCGTTTTGCTATATTTAAACTACTATATTAAGTCTAGATGAGGTTCTGTGGTAAGTGTCGCGATCTCTGAGTCTAAACCACATTAATTCTTATTTTCAATTTATTATTAGATTAAAACCAATATTTTTAGCTTTTCCACTTTTTTTATTTGACCAGCGACCGGGTTTCGTCGTTAACCCGGTCGCTGGTCAAATAAAAAAGTGGAAAAGCTAAAAATATTGGTTTTAATCTAATAATAAATTAAAAATGCAATTCCATCACGAAGTGTCAGTGGATAATATAAATCTCTTATTTTCAAACTGAAATCACATAAAATATTTGTGTATTATTAATAAAAATAAAAATAAAACGTATGTATTATTTTAACAAACTAACTAACTAACTAACTATCATGCCGCTTCCCGCAAAGGCAGACACAGATAACAGAACGTCATACTACTCTTGTCTTTGCAAACATTATTCGCCTCTTCCACGTTCATGCATCTCTCAAACATATCCGCCGATTATTTAGACTCCTGACCTGATCGCTTTCATATATTTTTATACATATTTATAAAATCATTTTCACCTTTTATATCATAAAACAAAAAAAATCGTTAATCGGCATTGAAAAATCACAAATAATGTATTTGTTATTCTGTTTAAATGAACTTTAAAAAATAGTCAATCCTTTATATCAAATGAACATTTAAGTTATCGTGAGTTAAAATATATTTATTATTACCTAATTCTTCTTCCCTTCCATAGTATAGTGGTTAAAACATTTGGCTACTTTGCTGGAGGTCCCGGGTTTGATTCACAGGGGGGGTGAAAATAAAAATGCGTTTATTCATTGCACAATTTATTTTATATTCCCCTGGACTAGTACACAAAACGTAAAACTAGTAATCTGGCCTCATAAAATAAAAAATCAAATTAATATTCCATCAATTTCATACAGTGTCCTATGTACTATTGGGTGGGGATAAGGATCAGAAAAATAATATTTTTTGTGAAATTTCGACTAATGTGTGTTTTTATATCGATTTGAGTAAACTTTACCAAAAAAACGATATTTTCAAGGGGTATTAAATATTTTAATAAAGATAACATATCTTTTATATGAGAATATGAAAGTCTAGACCTTTACAGGGCTTACGACCTAACATTGGTAACGTTCAATATTTCTCTTATTACTGGACATCCATGTCGCATCAAATTACATTGTACCTACTACGTTTATTAATGCTTTAAACGAATGTTTTACATGTCTCCTCATACATTATCTGCCTCCTTCGAAAGTTACCATAATGTCTCCATCCTTCTCACTAAAAGGATAATACATTTTTATTTCGCGTGGAGGCGATGTGAGACGACACAATAAAGGACATAATGTTTGCGATACGTCCCAGAAATTTACTTACGCGACTCGGTAATAAAGATTATGATCTAAAAGACACGTGTCCTGGGAATATTTGAATCTCAACATTTATGACGTTCCGAATCATGTGAGACGTTATTGTGTTCAGTTGACGTCGCTTTTATTCAAATTCATGCTTTTCAGACCGTCCGACTGCCATTTTTATAGCACTTAAAAAATAAAGCCATTATATAAATAAATAATCAGTTATAGCAAATAAAAACCTATCAGCAAAAACTTAACTAACAGTTTAAACTAGCAGCAATGGAGACCTGTTTTCAATAAAAAAATCAATAATTTAACATAAATAAATGATAAGTTACAGCAAATAAAAACTCATCAGCAGATAAAAAGCTAGAAAACTAAACTGGCAGTACACAACGGAGTCCTGGTTTAAATAATAATGTAAAGAAGTAAAGCAAAGGACAAATTTCAAACAAATGTGAGGCAAATGATATATGATAAATGTTTGAATGGTGATTTTAGGAATAAATTAAAGGCTGAGATAAACATTACCGAAAAAATTAAGAAAGGCGTAGTAAGAAAGTTTTAGTATGTGGAACGAATTAGTGAAAAAAGAATACTAAAACGAATTTAGAAAGCGAATATAGTTATAAATGGAATCAAAAGAAGACCTTTGGAATCAAGGGCATAGGACTTATACCAAGAATTTTGGTCTCATTTAATAAACGAACGAATTTTCACATCGTTTATTTAATGACATGCTCTATGCACCATTGCGTGCGGAATTAAATATGAAGAAGAGAGAGTAAAATGTGGGTGTAAAATATTTTTTCAGAGACGAAATATACAATTATCACGAGAATTGATAAAAGGGTGTGATTACAAACTCAAATTGTAAAATATGTTTAATTATTCTTTGAGAATATTTTCACATTGTTTCTACGACCTTGATTATTTCGTATAAAAATGGAACGGAGACCGTCTTGAATATAACATGAGTCTCTTACGTATCGCTTATGTTATGAAAAGGAACGCTCCCCAAGCATAATACCAACAAAACTGAATATTTTCTTATTTATTTGAGGATTATTTCCATACCCGTTCCCTAGGTGGAGTATTATGGAAGATATACATAAATTCCTTCAGGCAACGGATCTTATTGTACATACATTTCATACCGCACACAATATCGTTGCAATTGTTTGAGAAAGAACAAGAATTGGGACTTCGCTAGGCGTATTCTCATTTCATTCTATGTGTGTGGAACAAGCGGTTTATTGTAATAAAAACGGTAAATTAATATTCAAGTCACAAATATTGTTCATTTTCATTTCAATGTCGTTTAAATTTTCATTTTAATATCGTTTCAACTCATTTAGAAAATTAAATAATTATGATAATTTTAATTTATTAAATATGAATAAAATGGAAATTGTGTTTTTCATAAAATAATTTTTATAAAAAATTTAAAAATAATTCTACTCAAACACAGTTTGTCTTGATGTAATGACAGAATAAAAAATACATGAATATTTATTTAAATATATATATATATATATATATATATATATATATATATATATATATATATATATATATATATATATATATATATATATATATATATATATATATATATATATATATATATATATATATATATATATATATATATATAAATATATATAAATATATATATAGGCAAAATAGGGCCACCTTCTAGGGATGCAAGCAATACGGATATTCAATAATCACTTAAGCTAACCAATGTCGTGACATGTCGTGCAATCAACGTACGATTCCCATCGTAAATAAGAGATACTCAAAATATTTTGAGACATATTTTATACTGAATTATAATTTTTTTTGTATCATAAAATAGAAAATCTTCAATATTAGAGTAGGTTTGGCAGGACACCGGCAGTGCGAATTTGTGATAGCCGACACAAAACTTTATGTTAATGTTTTGCTTTCTTCATAAAATACACACAAAAGTGTGGGAAGGTGCACGCATATGCTGCGAAAATAAAAATTGGGGGACCCATTACATACATTATGGACGATGCCCTATTGTGGGAAGGAAACATTTTACTTTATTACCGACTTTGGCAAAAAGTAATTGCTTTCGGTGTAAGCACCATTCATTTCCTGAGTCGGAAAACGATGTCTTGGTTACCATTCATACGTACCCACTTACTGACCACTCGTGACGTATGGAGTGAGGGTTAGTGATACACCAACGTTTCCAAAACTATGTAGTAGGAACGAAAAATAAAAAATAAAAACTATGTAGTAGTAACACGTGTCTGTGTTGAAAACTTTACTGCATGTTGGTCTTCGGGTCAACCAAAAATCGCATGTGTTAGACATTTTGTGTAGTTTTGAATGTGTAAATGGTGCTATGGTGGTGAAGAGTGGTATTGTTTGCATGCTGTAATAGTGATTGTCCTGATGAAGAGACGGGTACGTCTCGAAACCGGTAGACATAAAAATCTCGGTGAGTGGTTATATACTAATATTATAAACATATATGTAAAAAAAAGTAAAAATGACTAATCACAAAGTAAATGCTTTAAATATTAATAATATTGAGAATATGAAAAATAAATGTTATCAAAGGACTCAGTCAAAAAGTATGACCTCACTTTAATTAGCTTCAGTATTTTGTATACGTGTATATTCACATGGAGTTGTCTCAAGTAATTATCTTAATTTTATTGATTGATTCGGCTATCACTTTGTTATAATATCTATCCATGTTTAATTTAAGCTTTACATAGTAAATACCACTATATTTTTAAATATACTGTTACACGTGCTTCCAAAATCTTTTTTAAAATCTATCATTTTTAAACACTGGTAAAAGGATGCGGTGAATTTATAAAACAGTTTATTTTTTACTACAATAGCAGCACCGTTTTGTTGTATATGTATAACAATAAAACTAAATATTTCTCATGACAAATAGCGTGCTTTTCGACAGCTGTTAAAATATTGTATACCTGTAAGCGTTTTGAAACTAAGCAGATATAATATATATGCTTTCGCTTTTCTTTATTTTCTATTGGACCAGATTGAGCCACTACAACTCGTGTTTGGGTACAACTTACGATCAATAAATCAACTATTTTTCTGCTAACTGTTTAATTACTTTTATGATAAAGGAGGTGCTACGGTCTTCACTTTTAAGGTGCCTTTCAAATTACTTGAGGTCTCAATTTTTTTTCCTAAAAGATGAGAAGTTTTAAGTAAAATCAACTTTTTGTAAATATTAAGCAATATAAAATAAATAAGTAATATATAAGATGTTACTTACTGCTAAAGACGTCGCTTCATGTTTCTTTTACAAAATAAAACAACTGATTTTCGTGAAAAATTCAATTAATATGTGAACGCTTGAAATATTCCGTACATTATTGAAAACATATTTTAATTTTAAGAATTAATTTTGTTTAAACCTATTTTCAATAATTTATTACGTATATAATTTAATTTTTCTCTCTAAGAAACTGAAGATAATATTTACCGTACTAAAGTTATGCATTCCAGTAATGTTTGTAATTATTTAAAAAAATACTTAATCGATTAAAAAAAAGTCCAATTTGATTAACTTTTCTTCGCTATCATTTTAAGGTTTTCTGTTTTTTTCTTAAGGTCAAGTTTTTACAGTAGAGCAATTACTACAAACATAATGAAGTTAGAACGTAAAATATGTTTTTATTTTATTAATTTTTTAAAATATATTCTATTAAGTTACCTATATCGAATTTGCAACAATTATGAAAGACCTATCAGTGAACGCCCTACTGGCACTGTACACGACGAGTTCTGATTCCAAAACTAATGTATGAAAGTGAAGCATAGAGTTGGCAAAAGAAGTAGACTGAATAAAGTGAAGCTGCGATTTCTCAGACGAATGTGAGGCATAGCGATGTATTATGGACGTTTGAATGGTAATATAAGGAAATAATGGAAGGCTCAGATAAGCATTGATAAAATTAAGGTGCATTGAGATGGTTTGGACGCGTGAATCAAATGATTGAAAAAATAATGAAGAGAGCAAAGCGTAAGAAAACTTGACACGATCAAGTATTTTAAATACTTGAATGTGGTCAGGTCTGGAGTTGGAATAATCAACGGGTACCTATGTATGAGGATAGACATGAATGTGGAAGAGGCGAAGATTTTTGGCGAAGACAGATTGGTGTGGCGTTCTATCCTCTTTGCCTATCTCTGTGTGGGAGCGACGTTATTGTTAGTAAGTTTTTTTTAACAAATGAGCTAAGACAAGGTACAATAAAAGTAATAAGTAGCATTCGAGAATAAATTTAAATATCATGTATGCGTGAATGTGTGTATGTGTACGTGTGTGTATTATTAAAAAAATACAAATAAAACACTTGTATAATTACACATGACTAGTTTCAAAAACAACAGATTTTTTCATCTACAGGTGAATAGTAAAAAAAAACTAAAAAGTAACTAGAAAAATTACATTAAATTGAATTAAGTATTATTATTCGAGTGTTTAATTTTTTTTCAAATGACCAACATTTCATTTCACAATGTTTATGCCAAATCAGTAAATAATATACGTGTATATGTATGTGCGTTCGTACGCTCGTGTGTGTTTGTTTGTGTGTGTGTGTGTGTGTGTGTGTGTGTGTGTGTGTGTGTGTGTGTGGGTGTGTGTGTGTGTGTGTGTGTGTGTGTGTGTGTTTGTGTGTGTGTGTGTGTGTGTGTGTGTGTGTGTGTGTGTGTATGTGTGTGTGTGTGCGTGTATGTGTCTGTGTGTGTGTGTGTGTGTGTGTATATTTTTCTTATGTTATTATTATTTCATATTTTATTTAATGCAACTTATAGTCTAGTCTGTATTCATTTTCAGACTAGGGCTTTAAAATACTAATAGAAAGTTTTATTTTGTGGATGCCTCAACACGTTTTCAATTTAATACCTTCGTAAATCTTTCGGTGAGTACACCATCCGCGAATGTGCATTACTCTGTCACATTACTTCACTTAACGAGAGTAATGAAAAATATCATTAGGTACTGCTGATATAAATTTAATACTACTACATACAACGGCCATCGTCGCTAAACAAAGATGTTAAGACGAATGCGGTAGTATTTAGTTTATCTAGAAAAACTATTTTCAGACTGATTGAATACATCAAGATTTTTTTTAAATATCTGAGCGTAGGTAAAGAAAATGGAAGTCCTGACATTCACGGAGCTTATGATTTGTTATAGGCTGGCTTGAGTGATCACTTTAAACACTTGAGTAACGCTTAAAACTCAACCCATAACTGAAAATTAAAAAAAAAGGTATTTACAAAGATACTTGTGCAAAGAAAAATATGCATTTTTGTTGGATTTCTTTAAGTATGTAAGTTGTAATTTGGTTAATTGTGGAATTTTGGCTGACACTAGTGCCTTCAGTTGAGTAATTTTGTTTAAATTTTAAGTTTTTAGCTTTCTCGACTAGTTTTTTTTTTATTTGTTCTATAATGGGCAGAATGGTGAACGTTTAACAAAAGTATAATGTGGTCACATGAGCCATTCAAATCCCTGGTTGTAAGGCCTCTTTTTTTGTCAGTTTTTGTATTAAAACAAATGATTCTCTGTCTCACGTTTGGACACCTTTAATATATTTAAATATATCATCCGTAGGGTGAATAATTCAATTTCTAATTAATAAAGATAGTCTAGAATAAATGAAGGAAAAAATGGAATAGTTTTATGTATATTTTAACAATAAAATATAACTAGTTTTGTGCGGGATAGCACATATCACATATATAGATAATTAATTTCAGTATTTAAAACTTCCCAAATAATTCATTAAACTTGAGTCCTGTATTCTGTTCTGCTGTTTTCCGAAATAAATGTTTCTAACCAAAAAACAGGGAAATGTGAGATTCATTTTTATAGATATTCGGTGATGAAATATCTAATCCCAGATTACAAGCCGGTAGGGCTTACTAAGGGCTTAACCTTTACTTAATGGTCGCAACAGTCCATTAATTTCTAGAGTTAGTAAACCCGAAAGAATTTATGTTTTCGCCTGGTGTTTTTATCCCAAAGTACAAGCCAAAGTGTCTTAAGTAATTTGATTAACGATTTAAGGGATTCTGTAGCGGAATTTAAATCTGGAAACAAAATATGGTAAAGGATTTTACTTGCTGGAATTTAATTTTCTTACGAAAAGATGTTTGTGATACTGGATAACCTTGTTCTAATTAATAAACTTTACATACGTTCCATATAAATTCTCTTTCCTTTTTTTACGCTTACCGAGATATTACACGCTCCATATATCTAGTAGTCTGCTTCTATAATGTGATGTTTAACTACCAACTACATTTTCGTACATTATTGTTAAGATCGACATGAACATCAAATAAATTTAACCATACATTACAATAAAGGAAAACAAAACCTGAATAACAAAAATTAATAGTCGGTTTAAATTTGAAAATAGGCAGTAAATCTTGTATTTAGTTACTAAGTTTTTTGTTACCAAAAATTGTAATACTTTAGAATTTGATAAATACAATGTGAAAATATTAAATGGTGTAAACGATTTATCTGTAATTTTATATTGTACTGCTCTATAAAAAAAAAAACTTGTTTATATTACAGTTTTAAGTCTGAAGGAGAGGTGATCAGCCCTGTGTTTCAAGTATCAGTTCAGGATAATATTTAATAATTATTAGAGTGAAAAAATCACTTATACTTATTTGACCCCCCGCCCCATAGGAATTGAATCAGGGATCTCCGGTACGATAGCCGAGCGTGCTGATCATTACACTATAGAGGCGGACAGTAAAATAATGGAAATAAATATATAAACAATGCATTTATTTTTTCAAAATATATTACATACATAAGTCATATATACATATAATATTACCGATGAGTAATTTCTATTTCTCATTTTAGGACATGGGTTTAAGGTTAACAAGACTGGAACAAAAATAATAAAGTAACAAAAATATTTTTTCTAATAATCAAAACTAATACATGTCAAAATAAAAAAAAACAATAAACAGGTTTAATAAATAGGCATAAGAAGCATATTTAAAACAAATTAATCTGAAAATATAAAAATGAGAAAAAAAACCTAAGGTAAAACAAAATAAGAAAATATGACTAATCACTACATATACTTATATCTTTGTATAAAATTGTTATTTAACTGTGACGGTATTCAATTCAAATACTTAATGGTAATGTTAATAAATAAGATATGGAATAGAAAAAAAGCACATCTGGATTCGTTAAGCTTCCTTTATCAAAATTCATCACATTAGATTTTTATTTACGTACAAAGCACAAGGAATATTATAGTATCAACGTCACAACACACGAGAATGGGAACATTACACAGTAAGTCGGAACTCCGGGCTTATAAGAAAATTCCACACAAAAATCATTTTCCACAAACACGTATTCGAAAAGCCTATTCCACCTTATTGTATTTATGTATGACCGTCCAAGTTTTCCACTCCACGCGGCCCTAGAGGAGTGGAGCCAGGAAGCGGAACGCCGCGTGGAAATCCTTGGCCACATTACGCCGGGAAATTGGAATAAAGTAGATCAAATAAAACAAAGGTACCGCAGTCTTACTTATAAAAGAATTCGCATATAATGGGGGCGTTATATAATATATCGCCTGTGGCCGACATTTCTATCCAATTATGCCAAGAAATTTTGGTTACTTGATTTATGTCATCTTAAAATTAAAGGAAACCAATGCATATTGAGCATTCAGTATATATATATTTTTTTCCGGCTCCATAGTGTTATAGTCAGCATGCTTGGCCTCCGTACTGGAGGTCTCGGGTTCAATTCCCAGAGGGAGAATATAATTGATTTTTAACTCTAATATTTATTCAATATTACCCTCGACTGGTGCCTGAAGTGAACGGCTGAGAACCTTTCCTTCATGTATGAACGACCAAGATAACACTGCGTTTATATGATGCAGCGTCCTATGCACCATCGGGTGCGGAGAAGGAATTGAAGAATAAACAGTCATATGTTTATATATTTATAAATGTATTTATAATATATATATATATATATATATATATATATATATATATATATATATATATATATATATATATATATATATATATATATATATATATATATATATATATATATATATATATATATATATATATATATATATATATATATATATATATATATATATATATATATATATATATATATATATATATATATATATATATATATATAAATTTATATATATATATATATATATATATATATATATATATATCGGGTGCGGAGAAGGAATTGAAGAATAAACAGTCATATGTTTATATATTTATAAATGTATTTATAATATATATATATATATATATATATATATATATATATATATATATATATATATATATATATATATATATATATATATATATATATATATATATATATATATATATATATATATATATATATATAAATATATATATATATATATATATACAGTATCTACTCAATGAATTAGGGCCACGCAGAATTTCGCGCAATTTCTCAATTCAAACAGGAATAACTCAGAGAAAACCTTGAATAAAACAACATTGAATTTTATTTACACATGAACACTTTATTACGCTTAAATTATGCATATATTTTCATATAAATATAGTTAGTATTTAGTATTTCCACCTTTGGCAGAAATAACTGCCTCAATTCTTTTTGGCATACTTAAAATGCACTGTTTTATCATGTTTTTTATTTCTTCGTCTTCTGACCAAATTTTTTGAATATTTTTTTTTTGACAGTCTACTGTCGGATTTGGAAATGAGTATACCTTATTTTTTAACATGCTCCATACGTTTTCTATAGGATTAAGGTCCGGAGAATTTCCAGGCCAGGGGAGCAAAGGCAGATTTTTGTTAGACAAAAATTTTATTATTGATTTAGCCCGGTGGCAAGGTGCCCCATCCTGCATGAAGGTGTATGGACCTTCTGTTGGGTCGAGTGTATGGTAGAAGGGCAATAAAATTCGTTCGAGGACCTGCTTATAGGAATTTTGGTTCATTGTTCCTTCCACGAAAAACAACGGCCCAGGTAAATTGTTAATAATACATGACCATATCATTGTTGCAGGGGAGTGTTTGATAACTTTTACCACACAGGCCTCATTGTAACGTTCCATCGGTGTTCTCCTGACGAATCGACGGCTCTCTGTCACGGCTTCTAACCGGCACTCATCACTAAAGATGACCTGAAAAATAATGAAAATTTAAGTTAAATTCAAATATATAAGTTTATTTACTAAAATGATATGTAGAAAATTCAATTTAATTAAATACCTTTTTCCAATCATCTACCGAGTAATTTCGATGTAGCCTGGCCCATTTTAATCGATCCGCTTTCATTCGTGGTGTCAATTTTGGTACTTTTACAGGGCGCCTGCATTTCAGATTTACTTCGTAAAGACGTCGCTTCAGTGTTGATACCGATATATTTATACCCTCTTCTTCCAATTTTATTTTTAATGTTTTTGCTGATGCACTACGGTTTTCTAAGGCACTTTGAACGATTTTTCGATCAGTCCTCGGTGTTGTTTTTCTAATCCTACGACAGTTCTTTCGCCGATTGCTGGTGGCGGGTGACTGATTTTTTATTGATTTTGAAATTCTGTCCACTGTTTGACGAGAAACGTTTTCTTTTTTTGAAATTTCTCTATTAGATAGTATTCCTAATTTCAGTAGCACTATAACGCTAGACTTTTTTTCCTCAGAAATGTCTTTACTTTTTCCCATTTTGTCCTTTTCAAAAAAAAACACTTGTATTTACAAAAAATTTTTATACTTTATGAACTAAAATTAAAAATTAAGTTTTTTTCACAAGACACGATAACTATATAACCTCTCTGAACAAAACAACAACCAGAACTCAAGAAACTTCACTAATAAATGAGATAGGACTATTTTTTGAACTTTCAACTATCTGTCTACCTGTGCTAATTAGGGACCTTTCTCAGAAAAAGGGTTTGAAATTTTGTAAAGGCTTAAATAATTCAGGTATATTTAACATATTATTGAAGGTAATATACATGATATTAGATGTCAATAGAAAACTTTAAGTATTTATGTAAAATAAATATAATAATCCAAAAGATTTCAGAGTATTCAAAAAAATAATGGGTGGCCCTAATTCATTGAGTAGATACTGTATATATATGTATATATATATATATATATATATATATATATTATATATATATATATATATATATATATATATATATAAATTTATATATATATATATATATATATATATATATATATATATCGGGTGCGGAGAAGGAATTGAAGAATAAACAGTCATATGTTTATATATTTATAAATGTATTTATAATATATATATATATATATATATATATATATATATATATATATATATATATATATATATATATATATATATATATATATATATATATATATATATATATATATATATATATATATATATATATATATATATATATATATATATATATATATATATATATATATATATATATATATATATATATAAATATATATATATATATATATATATATATAAATTTATATATATATATATATATATATATATATATATATATTTATATATATATATATATATATATATATATATATATATATATATATATATATATATATATATATATATATATATATATATATATATATATATATATATATATATATATATATATATATATATAAATATATAAATATATATATATATATATATATATATGTATATATATATATATATATATATATATATATATATATATATATATATATATATATATATATATATATATATATATTTATATATATATATATATATATATATATATATATATATATATATATATATATATATATATATATATATATATATATATATATAATATAAAAACGTTTAATGTGACGTTTAAAGACTTTTATTCTTGAAATATATTCCCAGGGAATAAATATAGTAGTTGTGTAAATTTCTTTATTGATCATCGTTTACAATCAACTAGTTGCATAACTAGTGGTTTAAGTGTGTGAAAAGAAACTCAAAAGATTTCTCACCTATGGTCAGAAGGGGAAAGCTATTTACTTCACAAAGTTGTCAACAGATGGCAGTTTCAACTGAGCTACGGGAACGATCGTTAAGATACTCTTTTGTTTAGACATATAAATCAAGGTGTAGCAAAGTGGGGTCGAACCTATAACCTCTGTCTCAAAGTCCACGACTCATACTGGACCATAAATGGATTACAAATTACTGGGTTAATGTAGCCGGTGGACTCCATAAACATCGCCTGATATAGTATCCCATCACTTACTTAAAAAGGACGAAAGTATGCGAGTTTTTAAATCAATACGAACATATTATCCTCGGCTTCCTTGTGAGCAATTGCCTGGAGGCATAGAATGTGAATATCTATCAAATTTAAAGGTATCTTATTTAGAAAAATATGACAAGGCGAATAAGACGAATAAATAAGCTATGTGACAAATATTGATTCATATAAAATATTGAATCAATTGTATCTAATGTATTGTTTTTAGGGATCAACCTCATTAATTTTTTTTTAACTATACACACTAACTATCATTTTGAAAACAAATAAACTAAATGTGCTTTAAATCGCTATACAAAAATGGCAAGAATATATTTTAAAGGAAACTGATACATATAATTTTTTTAAATGTGACTGGATCTGTGTCTAGATCCGGAACTGGCTATATACGAGTATATATAAATGTACTCGATATTTATATTGCTTTTAAATATAAAATAATAAATAACTTCATTTATTTTTACTTTGGTATTTCAGTTAATTTTATATCTTTAATTATGCTGTGTATCTACATTATACGGGTGTTTCAGCACCGCAAATTTAAAATAAAAAACAAATCGAAATGACCGTGGGTGTAACAAGATCCCCGCGTGGGACTCAGTTAAAAGGATTCGTAAAAAATGGCCACAAAAAGTGGGTTTTTCTCGAGACAGCTAGGATGTTGGCCTTTTTATAAAGGCCGAGATAGAGTTACAGTAAATTACTTTGATTCTGTTTCTCCTTTGGCTGAAATAACAACAACACGTAAGAGGGTGAATCCAGTTATGGAACAATAAGATTAGTTAGATATACCATTAGCTTAGAAAACCAAGGTCTTATTACACACAGGCACAAACCTGAAAATCCCTTTTACCTTTGGTATAAAATTTATAACGTCTTTTATATCTAGGCTTACCATAAGATACTGCAATAAATTCCAACGTACTACGTATTAACTAAATTTCATTCGCATTTTATTTAAAATAGGTATACGATATAAAAATAACTAGATCTTACGTAGATTCTAATAAAGATGGTATAATATTTAAAAACAGAATTTTGAGTGTATCTTTATACTAGTCACAAATCTGGATTATCTTTAATTATTGCTGGTAAAATTATAAGCTAAAATAATAAAATGAAAATGATATTTTTTAGAGTTTCTCATGTATGTGATTATAATCCAGGAGTTTCTGCTCGATAAAGAGGTTATTTTATCTCACTGATAGATGTCTCTAGTGAAACTCTAGTGAATCCAGTACAATGTTTTGAAATTGGATCATTTATAAAAAAAACTTCCAAGAATTTGAGCAGTGTGGTTGTCAATCGTTGGAAGAATTGGTGAATATTACACTTGTGTAAAGTAATCCCTAAAACCAGCTTATGATAGTCGTAAGCCCCGTAAATGCCCAGACTTCCATATTCTTCTTCATCCTTGGTGAGATGTCAAAAAAATTACATGAAAAGTACCTAACCTACAATTGGAGATAATTCAGATTTCCGAACAAGTATTTGGATAAACTCATAATGTTGTAACTGAACTTCATACGGATTTTATTTAAAATATACGAAGTAGTAAAAATAACTAGTTCTTACGTAGATTATAATGGATATGATAAAATCTATAAAGTATTGATTTACCACATTTTGGGTAAAAAAAAAGCCATCAGAGAGGTATATAAGTAATTCGGTGAACGTAACTAACGAAAATCGGCAATTTATTCAAGTAGGCTTAATGTTAACACAAAAAATAAGTTAAGTTAAAACTAATAATAACCCAAATTATTTATTATACATAATATTTATTTACGATACACTGACACGCGATGTTTTTTTTGTGACGTTTCATTTACGTAATGTATATCCAGCATACAGTAAAAACTTTATTTATTGACTTGGCGTTTAATTTGTAGAACTCCATTTTAATTTATGTATTAATTTTAAATCAAACACAGATTTTTTGAGTCTACTAAGTTGTATTTTATTAACAAAAAACACATAAAAAATTATATTGTGACAATTGTTTCGCCTTGTTAGGGCATTATCAAACGAATGTCGACATTCGTTTGATAATGCCCTAACAAGGCGAAACAATTGTCACAATATAATTTTTTATGTGTTTTTTGTTAATAAAATACAACTTAGTAGACTCAAAAAATCTGTGTTTGATTTAAAATTAATACATACAGTAAACACTTGTTTGCTTCTTTCTAAAATGTGCAAATTTCTTAATTATTCATAAGTATAATATCACAAACTTTGTACTTTAAATTTCCCCGAAAAAAACGTAAAAACTCGTAAACATAACGTCATATATAGGTTTTTTTCCGATAAATATACGTACTTAGGCGTAGGCATGCATAAGGCACACGTGGATCAACATAAGTACCTAAACATTACACATTACACATCCGTACATACTAAACAACATCTTGACTTTGGATATTCCTTGCATACAAAACAAAAGCTTCTCCCTAAACAATGGAAATTGTGTAGTTTTGGCTCGTATCCAACCAGAGAATTGAAATGGAAAATTATATCTCATCGGTGAACATTAAATAATATTATTTTCTTCTTTTCTGCCGTAAGAAGATAATAATTTTACTTATTTTGTGTGGCATAAAAGGATACACACATACATACAATACTAACATTTTATGAAGGTTAGTATTTATTTAAATTTGTTAGAGCTGCAGTATTATTTATAATGATAATAAATTGAGATATTATTGATATAAGACCGTTACATTTATCAATTATTCTCTTTTCTACCGGACATTCAAATGACATAGTTTTTATCCTTTGGGGGTGAAAAATATTTTTTTTATTATTAAGTGTAAATTTTTATATATTGATAAGTTTAAACCATTCATACTAATGACCCTTATCTGCAACTAATGGTGCATAAGACACTGCATTAAAATGCTGTAATGTTGATTTAAACGTTTATTGTTCGAAGGCAAATTGATTGTCTTGTATATCAGATACCAGTCTCAAGGGTAATCCAGGGCTATTGTAGCAAAATATTTATATTTATTAAAAACCCTCTGAAAATCGAACACAGGGCCTCTAGCATGATTGCCAAATGCACTTACCACTTAAGTTTATCATATGTAATCATCTAGAAAAACCTTAAAGGAACAATTCACAGTAATAAAAAGACATATATACAACATTTTGAGTTTGTCCAAATACTTGTTCACAAAAAAAATTGAAAATAAATTGTCTGGTCAAATTATAAGCTTAAATAATAAAAATGAAAATTATATTTTCTGGCGTTTCTCATGTGTGTGATTACAATCTATAATTCAGACCTCACATACTTATAAAAGAGTTTCTGCTCAATAAGAAACTTCTTTTCATCTCACCAATATATGTCTCTAGTGAAGTTCTAGTCATCTAAGAATTATGTTTCAAATTGGTTCATATATATATATATATATATAGAACTTCCAGGAATTTGAGTAGTGTGGTTGTCTATAATGGGTAGAATTGGTGAATGTTACACGTGTGTAAAGTGATCACTTAAACCAGCTTATGACTGTCGTCAGCCCTGTAAATGCACAGACTTCCATATTCTTCTTCATATTTGATGAGATGTCAAAAAATTATACAAAATACATATCTTTTATTTTATGTATAGAAACATAACAAGATTATAGATACGTTTTACTACTGATAGCGGATCCATAGCAAAAGTATCCTTATTCAATTACTGTCAACATGAATCCTAAGGACACAAGATGGTTTCTTTAGCACGCAGTTCAGGCTGCAGGCACGTATTTAACATCTCTTTTCATGGGAATCGTCGCGCTCTTAGCGTCGAGCAAAGCTCCATTGGAGTGAGAGTTTATCATCCGACGCATTATAGTCAGGATAGCGCCAACTTTACGGGATATAATTCCGCCATTAAATTTTTAAGATCGCGAGCGGTTTGCAGCGGAAATTTCTAGAAATTTCACTGGCAAGGCGATCGTTACGCTCTGCGGGAAAGGACGCAGTGCAAGGATGCCGGCGACATGTTGTTAGACACTCAACCACTCCCGCTCGAGTACGGAATCCTGGGACGCTAGTATCCCGGTGAGTACTGAGCCTTAAGTACGCTAACAAATGTTGCCACCCATCCGGGAAATGTACCTCCTGCACTCCTAGTGTGCAATCCTCCATTTGATATTCTTCGTTTTGTTTTATTACTTTTCTTGTATTATTCTTCTTCTTCTAACCCCTATGCGTGCCCCATGGTGCATAGGGCACTGTACCGTATTGAGATACATCTATGGTGAGATGAGAGAAGCTTTTTTTACTAAGCAGAAACTCGTAATTTGTATGTGAGGTCCAGTAAGTAAGGTGTGAACAAGTATTTGGGCACACTCAAAATGTTGTAAACATTCATTTAGTTTATTAGGCAATTAAAAAACTAATATTAACAATAATAAAGTATGCTTATTATTGCATTTTGTAATGATGATTTGGACCTCTGAATTGTGAAATGGACCACCAACGATTCTATTTGTAACACTTGGCTTAACTGTAAAAGCGAAATGCGAGTCGCAATCATAAAAACACAAGACAGCCAACATTGTAGGAAATCTGGTCATAAAACAGGACCATTTTGTTGGTTTGTAAAATACTCATGTTTTATATGTACACACATACAATAAACTAGTTCACACTGTACCTTCAGTAAATTGCGTCATAAATTTGTGTAATTAAATAACTTTCAATAATATTATATTGTCGCTGATTAGTTGGTGTATGATATTTCATACACCTAACATACTGATGAACAACAATTGATGATTTATATTTGACGCACTAACTTTGTGATTTTCCATTTTAGAATTAAAATGTAACTTTGCTTTAAAATCACTAAAAATATTGTATTGTTACTTGATTATAATGTCTACCGGTTTCGAAGCTAACCGCTTTTTTATCAAGACTGATTAATATCAATCAGTCTTGATAAAGAAACTAGTCGTGTTAAAAAATATATATATATATATATTAAGTGTTTTTTTTTTAAATAATCAACATGTCATTCCACAAAATTCATGCCGAATCATTAAATAAAAAAAACCAGATACTTCATTTGACTATTTACAATAAAAAGTCTAAGTGACCATTTCTGAAAAGTATTATTATTCTGGAAAAGTATTGTTGATTTTTGAAATTCATGGTAATAATTATTCAAAATTGTTAGTGTAAAATATATTTTTGAATATTTAAAAAAATTAGTATTTAAATTTATTTATCTAAAAAAATTAGGGCGCAGGTTCTGTCTGCGGCAGGCTTGGGACGGAGTGGCAAGGGTTCGCCATAAATCCCTTACCTATTTAATATGTCGACGCTATAAAGCTCTGGATGGTATGCAGGACCCATTAAATGTGTGATGTCTTGAGAACTTTTAGCACTAAATTAACTAAATTATCAACCATTTATCAGCGCGCACCTATAAATAGTGTGCAAAACTTTACAGAAATGATCCACTATTAAAAATACTAAAACTGAATTATAATTATACCTCTAAATATATATTTAACTTGGAAATATCTGCCCACATAATTAGATATCTTTAAGAGAGTTAAAACCGTTTTTTGTACCTTTAAACAAACTGCAATGTATATAAGAAAAAAACAATAAAGGAAAGTTTTTTCTCTAAAATGTAATTTGAGGAACTTTCAAATTCGGTTAAATAAAATTCGGTTCTGGTTAATTTTTTCAGTAAATAAAAGATTAGACATCTTTATTTAAAACTATTTAATATTTTCATAACTTGTTTAAAAACCTCAAATTATTGCTATAAAATATAAACATACTTTAATACAAAACCGCGTTTAAAAGTTACAAAACTGAGGGGAATAAATTTACTCGTCTACGTTTCTTCTCAATGTTTCGGAAAGTTAGAGTTGCTTAAGACAATGATGTTATAAACCTTAATATTATAAATCAGGAAACCAAATTTAAAACAAAGAACGAATGAATATAGATCAGTATATCTGAAGCATCGTTATTTAACAAGCGCTCTAAATAATTTAAGCTTATGTAAAACACGCACCCCATTCTTCTCGGTAATCAATTAAGGGTGGGCGTTTACTCCGGTTTATTACTGTTCTTGTCACGTTCTGACTAAATTCCTTAATCACTGTAGTCCCAACGAATAAACTCGGCAGAATGGCTCACATTCACCTCAAATTCACTCCGGCTGTATTAATCGGTCGTGGTATATAATAATTTACACGATTCGAATAATTTCAAAAGTATGGGGTCCGGTGGAACAATTCGTTTATTGTGTTCCTCACTATCAATGCGATTGTGGAATGAAAAAGGAATTATGTGGTATTTTAATAGTCTGGCATTGAAAATGGGTATGTATTTTTTTTAATAAAAGACCTTTTTTTGTTGGGTAAAAATAGCTTTATCGAAAAAAAAAGTAGTTTAAGAGTAGAGAAAGAAGAAAAAGTAAGAGCAATCTCACGAATTAGTAGACATACACGAAACCAATTAATAAGTTTTTCGAAATACCGTTGAATACATAAACTGCTTTTCTTATGATCTTCTCAGGAACTTTTATTTGATTATCAACAATATTTTCAAAGAGTTTACAAATCTTTTGTTCACAAATCTAGGTTTATCCACTAAGGAATTATTTATATTGACTTTCCAACAAAGATGAAGAATAATATGGAGGTCTTGAGTTACGACCAATTAAAATATCAGAAGTTTTATACATACAAATGTATATATTCGTCAACTGACAAATTCTTCCACATGCGAGATCTCAGTACATATGCATACGACTCTGCTAACATGGGTTTCAATTTTAAATAATTTTTAATCTTTCAATAGTTTATAATACAAGATAAAAAGGTTCCTGCTAAAACATACCACCAAAAATAAATCATTTACATCATATTTATATAACGGATGATTCCCACTTTACGATATCAGATAAAAGGACGTTTACATAATATGAGAATCGATTTGAAGTTATAAAAGTTATGAAATACTTTCCTTAGGAAAGGGGATGGCTCGAAAATATTCAAAGGCTTTCCTTCTTCGTTTTAAAGATAAAATATGAATATAAATATATATATTTATATATATATATATATATATATATATATATATATATATATATATATATATATATATATATATATATATATATATATATATATATATATATATATATATATATAAATATATATATATATAATATATATATATATATATATATATATATATATATATATATAAATATATAAATATATATATATATATATATATATATATATATATATATATATATATATATATATATATATATATATATATATATATATATATATATATATATATATATATATAAATATATATATTTATATTCATATTTTATCTTTAAAACGAAGAAGGAAAGCCTTTGAATATTTTCGAGCCATCCCCTTTCCTAAGGAAAGTATTTCATAACTTTTATAACTTCAAATCGATTCTCATATTATGTAAACGTCCTTTTATCTGATATCGTAAAGTGGGAATCATCCGTTATATAAATATGATGTAAATGATTTATTTTTGGTGGTATGTTTTAGCAGGAACCTTTTTATCTTGTATTATAAACTATTGAAAGATTAAAAATTATTTAAAATTGAAACCCATGTTAGCAGAGTCGTATGCATATGTACTGAGATCTCGCATGTGGAAGAATTTGTCAGTTGACGAATATATACATTTGTATGTATAAAACTTCTGATATTTTAATTGGTCGTAACTCAAGACCTCCATATTATTCTTCATCTTTGTTGGAAAGTCAATATAAATAATTCCTTAGTGGATAAACCTAGATTTGTGAACAAAAGATTTGTAAACTCTTTGAAAATATTGTTGATAATCAAATAAAAGTTCCTGAGAAGATCATAAGAAAAGCAGTTTATGTATTCAACGGTATTTCGAAAAACTTATTAATTGGTTTCGTGTATGTCTACTAATTCGTGAGATTGCTCTTACTTTTTCTTCTTTCTCTACTCTTAAACTACTTTTTTTTTCGATAAAGCTATTTTTACCCAACAAAAAAAGGTCTTTTATTAAAAAAAATACATACCCATTTTCAATGCCAGACTATTAAAATACCACATAATTCCTTTTTCATTCCACAATCGCATTGATAGTGAGGAACACAATAAACGAATTGTTCCACCGGACCCCATACTTTTGAAATTATTCGAATCGTGTAAATTATTATATACCACGACCGATTAATACAGCCGGAGTGAATTTGAGGTGAATGTGAGCCATTCTGCCGAGTTTATTCGTTGGGACTACAGTGATTAAGGAATTTAGTCAGAACGTGACAAGAACAGTAATAAACCGGAGTAAACGCCCACCCTTAATTGATTACCGAGAAGAATGGGGTGCGTGTTTTACATAAGCTTAAATTATTTAGAGCGCTTGTTAAATAACGATGCTTCAGATATACTGATCTATATTCATTCGTTCTTTGTTTTAAATTTGGTTTCCTGATTTATAATATTAAGGTTTATAACATCATTGTCTTAAGCAACTCTAACTTTCCGAAACATTGAGAAGAAACGTAGACGAGTAAATTTATTCCCCTCAGTTTTGTAACTTTTAAACGCGGTTTTGTATTAAAGTATGTTTATATTTTATAGCAATAATTTGAGGTTTTTAAACAAGTTATGAAAATATTAAATAGTTTTAAATAAAGATGTCTAATCTTTTATTTACTGAAAAAATTAACCAGAACCGAATTTTATTTAACCGAATTTGAAAGTTCCTCAAATTACATTTTAGAGAAAAAACTTTCCTTTATTGTTTTTTTCTTATATACATTGCAGTTTGTTTAAAGGTACAAAAAACGGTTTTAACTCTCTTAAAGATATCTAATTATGTGGGCAGATATTTCCAAGTTAAATATATATTTAGAGGTATAATTATAATTCAGTTTTAGTATTTTTAATAGTGGATCATTTCTGTAAAGTTTTGCACACTATTTATAGGTGCGCGCTGATAAATGGTTGATAATTTAGTTAATTTAGTGCTAAAAGTTCTCAAGACATCACACATTTAATGGGTCCTGCATACCATCCAGAGCTTTATAGCGTCGACATATTAAATAGGTAAGGGATTTATGGCGAACCCTTGCCACTCCGTCCCAAGCCTGCCGCAGACAGAACCTGCGCCCTAATTTTTTTAGATAAATAAATTTAAATACTAATTTTTTTAAATATTCAAAAATATATTTTACACTAACAATTTTGAATAATTATTACCATGAATTTCAAAAATCAACAATACTTTTCCAGAATAATAATACTTTTCAGAAATGGTCACTTAGACTTTTTATTGTAAATAGTCAAATGAAGTATCTGGTTTTTTTTATTTAATGATTCGGCATGAATTTTGTGGAATGACATGTTGATTATTTAAAAAAAAAACACTTAATATATATATATATATATTTTTTAACACGACTAGTTTCTTTATCAAGACTGATTGATATTAATCAGTCTTGATAAAAAAGCGGTTAGCTTCGAAACCGGTAGACATTATAATCAAGTAACAATACAATATTTTTAGTGATTTTAAAGCAAAGTTACATTTTAATTCTAAAATGGAAAATCACAAAGTTAGTGCGTCAAATATAAATCATCAATTGTTGTTCATCAGTATGTTAGGTGTATGAAATATCATACACCAACTAATCAGCGACAATATAATATTATTGAAAGTTATTTAATTACACAAATTTATGACGCAATTTACTGAAGGTACAGTGTGAACTAGTTTATTGTATGTGTGTACATATAAAACATGAGTATTTTACAAACCAACAAAATGGTCCTGTTTTATGACCAGATTTCCTACAATGTTGGCTGTCTTGTGTTTTTATGATTGCGACTCGCATTTCGCTTTTACAGTTAAGCCAAGTGTTACAAATAGAATCGTTGGTGGTCCATTTCACAATTCAGAGGTCCAAATCATCATTACAAAATGCAATAATAAGCATACTTTATTATTGTTAATATTAGTTTTTTAATTGCCTAATAAACTAAATGAATGTTTACAACATTTTGAGTGTGCCCAAATACTTGTTCACACCTTACTTACTGGACCTCACATACAAATTACGAGTTTCTGCTTAGTAAAAAAAGCTTCTCTCATCTCACCATAGATGTATCTCAATACGGTACAGTGCCCTATGCACCATGGGGCACGCATAGGGGTTAGAAGAAGAAGAATAATACAAGAAAAGTAATAAAACAAAACGAAGAATATCAAATGGAGGATTGCACACTAGGAGTGCAGGAGGTACATTTCCCGGATGGGTGGCAACATTTGTTAGCGTACTTAAGGCTCAGTACTCACCGGGATACTAGCGTCCCAGGATTCCGTACTCGAGCGGGAGTGGTTGAGTGTCTAACAACATGTCGCCGGCATCCTTGCACTGCGTCCTTTCCCGCAGAGCGTAACGATCGCCTTGCCAGTGAAATTTCTAGAAATTTCCGCTGCAAACCGCTCGCGATCTTAAAAATTTAATGGCGGAATTATATCCCGTAAAGTTGGCGCTATCCTGACTATAATGCGTCGGATGATAAACTCTCACTCCAATGGAGCTTTGCTCGACGCTAAGAGCGCGACGATTCCCATGAAAAGAGATGTTAAATACGTGCCTGCAGCCTGAACTGCGTGCTAAAGAAACCATCTTGTGTCCTTAGGATTCATGTTGACAGTAATTGAATAAGGATACTTTTGCTATGGATCCGCTATCAGTAGTAAAACGTATCTATAATCTTGTTATGTTTCTATACATAAAATAAAAGATATGTATTTTGTATAATATATATATATATATATATATATATATATATATATATATATATATATATACATATTGTAAATACAACGTTTGAAATTTAAGTAACACGCGGTTGTTAATAATGGATTGGATTGTAAATGTTACAAACTGTGTAAAGCTTAAAATTTAAACCGGATAATGATATATTGTAAGTCCTGTAGATGTAAAGATTGCCGTATGTCTTGTTTAAAAATCAATAAAAATACTATTGGTCACTGAGTAATTCATTTTATTGTAGATACAGTTCAAAGCCGTCAAACTTAAAATTATTAAATATAAATAAACAATAAGACATTTATACTTATTTCAAATTGTATTTGGTAATATTCCGTTTGGTGTTCGTCCTAATTGGACACAGTGGAATATCATCTTTTGATTATCAAACAGTCGAATTATATTTGAAACCTGTATTGTAATTTAAATTATTTAACCGACACAATCCGCGGCTCCGCCACTGCGGCGTCCTGTCAAAAACAAAAGGTTTAAGAAAATTAAAAATAATTACAATAGAATTCTTTCCGACTCTCCGAGGCACGGTCCATGGGTGTAGTGGGGTGGTTTTCTGTAGGGAATAAGGGATGATTGATGTCGTCCGTAATTAGACCGCCGCATTGTTCAATTTCTTACATTACGACCAATTTCTGGGACACTCAAAGAATATTTTTAATGCCACCAGCGACTGCTTTTAGCCATGCCACCATTTCATTGTGGTGCCCGAGTATTATCATTGGAAAACGTTCAACGAACGGCGTAAATACACTTATTTATACCAGTAATGGTACTAAGATCAATATTTACGGAAATTAAGTTTACACTACAAATATGGGTACATATTAACATGAACGACGTTTTCAAAATAACATAAATTTTACTTTGTCATTATTTAGACATTCGTCTGCTAGTAAGATTAATAAGAAATGTCTTATGCAAAAAAATAGTCCATTTTATTTATTTCAAAAACATATTACATACATAAGTTATATTTACATATAATATTCCCGATGAGTAATTTCTATTTCTCATTTTAGGACATAGGATTAAGGTTAACAAGACTAGAACACAAATAATAAATAAACATTTTTTTTTAAATAACCAAAACTAATACTAATACATGGCAAAATATGAAAACAATAAACAGGTATAATAAATAGGCATAAGAAACATATTTAAAAGAAATAAATGAGAAAAACATAAGGTAAAAAGCATATTTAAAATAAACAAATGAAAAAATATTTTAAAAAATGAGAAAATATAAAAAAAAACAAAAGGTAAAAAAAAAACAAAATAAGAAAATATAACTAATCACTACATATATATCTTTTCATAAAGTACCTTCTGATATCATTTATTTATTATGAGTTTCCGTTACGTGTGCGTGTGCATATACGAGTAAACATACATACTGATGACATCACAAGAAATTAGAAATTGAAAATATTTAAATACATAAAAAGAAAAAAAAAATCCTAAATCAATTCGTTAATTTTTCCTTGAAAAGAATCGCAGATTTATTATAATGGCACTTTTGTTGAACTTTGATTCTTTTTTATTTAAGCACAAAAAATGGGATTCTAGAATTATGGGGAAACTGTGATTTTATTTGTTGTTCATGGCTAATATTATAATCTTTTTTGAAGTTCAAAAAAATCTACTGAGCAAATACATTTTTATTAAATTTCGTAGGCAATAACAATAAATTAGTAAGAATAAATAAGACATTTTTACCTCGTATCGTTTTTTAACAAACAATCAACCTTTTTGTTTTTGTTTTTGCAAATAAACTTCCCTTTTATAGTGAATCCAAAAAAGGTAAATATTACATAACACTGAACGAATGAACGATGATGATTTATACCTGACAAAAGAAAAAATACTAATAAAACTCAACTTGTTTGAATTGAAAAATTACCTACATGACAAACTTTGCTGAAGAAGTAGAATTTCACGTGAAATTGATCTGTTATCGTTAGATTGTTCGAATGGAATAGCGCAAGTAAACAGCAGGTTGAATATCCTTGTTTACTTGTGTCGCTTTAGCCTCCTTGTGTAAACTTACCCTGTAAACAGTAAATAATACTCATAGTAAAAAGGAAATCAAGGTTTATATTACCAGATACCCTTATATTAACTGGTTAATCAATAATGTACAAGCTTTGCTTGGATTCTTCAGTTTAATTTTACAAAAGTTTATTGAAGTCTGTATTAATGAAAGGATTCATTTATATGGAACATTATTCGTGAAACTTTCTAATTAAAAAAAATACAATACACTTGGAAAGTATAAAATTCTCACTCAGAATGTTATTTTTTAGAATCTAAAAAATGGTAACAAGTATCCAATTTATATATTTCTCCTCGAAAGATATAAATAATAAACCACATTATAATTTTGTGATTCATAAATTGTATTTTGTACATAAGGAGCATTGTTTACTTGGTGGTATGCTAATATAACACTCTCTTTATCATTCATCGTTCACTTTGTGTCATACCTACCTCTTAAAATTCACATTTTTTTATAATTGATTATATTTAATGTGATTTTAATGTTGTATTACACAAAGTGAACGAAAAGTTATAAGGACAGTGTTTATGTGTTATTTCACATTTCATTAATTTTTATTCACGGACAAAAAAATACGAATGGGAAATAAAATACATGTAATAAAAAAAAATTGCTCATTTTTTACACACTAATAAATTTTTAAGAAAGAACTGATTTTAATAATAAAATAAAACTCATTTAAAAAAAGATATTTTTCAATTTTTTAACAACAATTCTTTAACAATGTTGCAAATGTATTGATTTTAAAACACTTTGTGTATACATTTTTTTTAAACCCTTATCCGCACCCCAATGGTGCATAGGGCACTGTGTCTTATAAACGCAGTGTTATCATGATCGTTTTACACATGAAGGAAAGGTGATCAGCCCCCCGCTTCAGGTACCAGTCCATGGTAATATTAAATAAATATTACAGTGAAAAAAAAACCTAAAAAAAAAATAAATATAATAAATATTTTTATAAAACGTGTAATCTACATCTGACCTCCTCACAATCTTCAAATTCCTATCGTTCGGTATCCACATACTTTTTTTGCTGTTTTTTTTATGTATTCTTCACCAATACCACATTTAAATTCTTACGGAGTAATCGCTCGTTAATCGACTGCCTGATTTTCCAAGCTTCGTTACCGCAAAATGCTTTGTTACTGATTTATGTTTTAGTAATATGTATTTTCAAATTACTCTCTCATTTTATCCTACATAGTTTATCTTCAAGTAAACTACTTATTTATAAACCTTTTTTACAAGTATCATCCATTTTATCTACATAAAATACATTAAAAAACATGTTCGTAAAAGAAAACAAACAAATTAATCACGGCTCTTAAAAACCTTTTAACAGCGGGTCAGATTTCTAAAAAATATGTCTAAAAATGACGAAGACTCGATTTTTAATGTTCGGGCATAATTTTTCCGCCATTATAAATCTTAATTAAATAATCTATTTCTCTTTAATAATAAGATCGGCCATCCCTTTTGGCTTTCCGGATCCATTTTGTAGGAAAAAAATAAGCAAAAAAGCGTTTTGTAATCTTAAAACCTTAAATTCCATTTCAACAGCGCGAGGGAATTGAAAATTACGAAAACACTTGGACGGCAGAGTGGGGGAGTTGTACTGTAAGATTAAGCTTTCATTTTCCCCGATACAAGTTATTATAACATGGCAAGTTTCGCCAAATTCAAGGGGCGGAATTATCTCATCTTTATGCGGATCGCATATTTTTACGATGTTTTTATACTTTTATACGTATACCCGGCATTAGCAGGTGTCGACCCCACCCTCAGGCATGATTATGCCAAAAAGAGGCATTACGATTTTATTATGCTCAAGATATTCCGAGATTTTATTTCATCGAAACATAATTTATACATTTTTAAGGATTATACAAAAATACTTTAATAGTTTGTTATTGATAAACGCCTAATTTAAAAACTTTCTTTATGTTTTTAATTATCGACTTTAAAACATGTTTTAATTTAAATATTTTAATAAAACACTTGTATTACACAACATTTTAATAATTAATTAAACCCTTATCCGCACCCCAATGGTGCATAGGGCACTGTGTCATATAAACGCAGTGTTATCTTGATCGTTTACACATGAAGGAAGGGTGATGAGCCCTCCGCTTCAGGTACCAGTCCATGGTAATATTAAATAAATATTACAGTGAAAAAATCACTTATATTTATTTTACCCCCCTTGGGAATCGAACCCGGGACCTCCAGAACGGTAGCCGAGCGTGCTGACCATTACACTACGGAAGCGAACACACCCAACATTTTAGTGGGAGTATTAATCTAAACATGACTATTTTTGAAAAATACAAATATTCTCATTAATTTGCTATAACTTAAGAATGTGCGACAAAACGATGTATGATAGATGTGCGAATAGTGAAATAAGGAAGGAATGCAAAGCTGAGATAAGCATTATGGATAAAATTAAGAAAAAAGGTGTGTTGAGATGGTTTGGAAATGTAGAACGAATGAGTGAGGAAAGAACAGTAAAACAAATTTATGAGGCGAATGTAAGTGGAAAAAAGAGCAGAGGAAGACCGAGAAAAACATGGCACGATCAGGTATGCCAAATACTTGAAAGTGGTCAGGTTAGGAGTCGTAACAATCGGCGGGTATGTATAAGGAGATGCATGAACGTGGAAGAGGCGAAGAATGTTTGCAAAGACAGAGTGGTGTAGCGTTCTATTCTCTCTGCTTACCCCTGCGGGGAAGCGGCGTGATGGTTAGTTATTTAGTTTTTTTTCTCATTAAAATATGAAACTAGTCATAAAACTCAAAAGTGGTATAAGAAATACGATGATTAAAAAATGGTATTTATCTAGTTTTTTAACACCCCTTTTGTTACTTGTCACAATATTATATGGATTATATATTTACGGTTTATTGAAATAAAATCAGAATTTTATACTTTAACAATAAAAACAGTAAGCATTAAATAGTAAAATAGGTAAACAATGTGTTCAATGTAATCTAATATGGATAAAAATGCAATATATCTTCAAAAGCACTAAGCCTAAGCCAATTTTTTTTTTAATCCATCATTTTTGCAAATCAAATAATTGTAATTCTCATAATTTCTCAAAATTACTTTTTATACGTATTACAGTAGTTGTGCTATGTAATTTTCATTACAACGGAAAAAATCCTTAATGATCGATTGTCTATCTACGCAAAATTTGATCAGAATTCATCGTAGGTACCTTTTCTGTTGATTGTCACAAATGAGCTCCATTGAAATTCGCGAACAAAACAATTCATATTATTTAATGTAATACACAATCTACTTTGAAAGAGGAAGGTTAGTCACTAACGAACAATAAAGAACTTTTCATTTTTTGAAGACAGACAATTATTAATCAGTACGTAAGTATTAACGATTTATTTTTATTATTACGTATTTTTTGAAATATGTAAAAATGAATAATGGATATACACATGCCAAGAACTTAACCAGCCAAGAATACAGTCAATGTGTATGCAAGAAAATAAATACATGGTTGATACAAAAGAATAATCTCTTTGAAGAAAATAAGATTATGGTGTATTTTGTATCTTAAAAGCATTGTTAACTTTGCACGCTTTTGTCCGCCCCCATAGTAAATGGTTAATACGCTCGGACTCCGTTTTGGAGATCCCAGGTTCGATTCCCTGGGGCGGAGGTTAAATAAAAATAAGTGATTTATTCAATCTAATATTTATTTAACATTTCTCTCTATTGGTACTTGAAGCGAAGGGCTGATCACCTTTCCTTCGTGTGTTAACGATCAAGACACTGCGTTTATATGATGAAGTGCCTTATGCACCATTGGGCTGCGGATAACGGTTTTCAAATGAAAAACTTTGTGGTATGGTAATAAAAAACTCTCCTTATCATTCATCGTTCACTTTTTAATTGGTATTACACAGAGTGAATAATGAAAATTGGGTAGAGTGTTAGTATTATGATCATTACTTTTTCTAGAATGTAAGATATGAATGAGATACATAAGACTGATAAAATAGAGTTATGATTCCAACCCTAATGTTTGGAAGTGAATTGTCAATAAAAGGATGAACGTAAACTGAATGCAGTCGAAATGTGAACCCTTAGACGAATGTGCGCCAAACGATGTATGAGAGAAATAAATGGCAGAGGGAAACTTGGCGTTATCAAGTATTTAAAAAACGGAAGAAGAAGACGCCTTTAACATTTTCTGATACAATCAAATACGGACAGAAAAAAAGAAAAAAGAAAATATTACACTGGTATGGGAAATATTAAAATACGTCACGATGTCACATATTCATAAAACCAAATAAGAGAAAAAAAATCTTTATAAAACATAATTTTCTGACAGGTTGTATGAAATAAAAGAGTAAATCAGAGATTTGGGATGAATAAAGACCATTTCATACCCAATATCTGAGCAGGGAAAATACCTGCATATAACGAAGAGTGCTTTCTTATGTTGGAGGGGGGGGCGCTTTTCCCTGTCACCTAAATCCAGCGTCGACGGAGAGTTCACCCTCGTGGAGTACAGAGTATTATGTTATACGTAAATGCAAGGGACAGAGAGACGCCATAGAGATATGCATCATCCCTCTAGGGTGGGGGAAAACTTCATAAACGAGTAGCTTGCATCACTTCAGGTAAATAATTTTATATTCATATCACTTTCAGGTTGGCTGAAATCGATTGACGTTTAGTCGATATATATTGCAGGGCAAAAATATATCATAATTTTCATTTTTTAAAAGTGACAATACCGAATATCTACTTATAAATTCAATATTTTTTGGCAAAAATAATGAAATTTATATGTGTGGATTTACATGAGTTTTGTCGACAACAGTTGGAATAGTAGTAGCAAAAATAAAGTGATTTTAACAAAAATTGTTACTTATATTTATTTTATGAACATATGAGTGGTTTCATATGAAAATTTATTTTTAAGATTTAATATTTTTTGTTGTATTTTTCGTATCAACGCTGATTCATACACTAAAATTGCGCTAAATCGTTATAATTCAGAAAATGTATTATTTAGTCAAATAGCTTATATCGTCATTTCGGAATTTCGAGCGATTTCATCAATGCTTCTTATAGCATAATTAATACAAGAAAAGAATTCTGAAATCCAATCAGGTAATTTACAACTAAGTATTATATAATGTCCTTTAAATCAATGACCACCTATCTTTTGATAGTAAAAGTATGTTTCATTTTATTTATAAGTATTATGTGAACATTTTTTGAATATGTTATACCTTTTTGATAAATACGGTTACTTAGAAATACACGTAAGTATTATATTACGTATAAGGTTCAAAGGGCACATCTTATTAGATTTATAAATCTTTTACTACCCGAATCTTTTGAAAAATATCATGACGTTACGTTTCTTATAACAAGTCGTTTATCAGTCATTTTTTCTCAGAATATCATTGAGGGTTGTTTTACCCGCCTAATAACTTTTTCGTAATAGGTGTTTCAAGAAAAAATACGAAAAATAATATTTCAGGTTTTTCGAAATAAAAGCAAACCATGAAATGTAGCCTATTCATCAGGAAATTTTCATGCCACAAAGCTACATAATATGGACAATTTATTAATTCATTGAAAAACAATTTCATATTGAAATACTTTTCAAACGTGCAACCGATCCGACAAAACTGTTACGACAAAAATCCGTTTCTTGTTAAACGTGGAATATGATTTTTTTAACATCTCATCAAAGATGAAGAAGAATATGGAAGTCTGGGCATTTACGGGGCTGACGACCGTCATAGGCTGGTTTAAGTGATCACTTTACACACGTGTAACATTCTCCAATTCTACCCATTATTGACAACCACACTACTCAAATTCTTGGAAGTTCTATATTTATGAACCAATTTAGAAACCTTGTTCTTGAATCACTAGAACTTCACTAGAGACATCTATTGGTGAGATGTAAAGAAGCTTTTTACTAAGCAGAAACTCTTATATTAGTATGTGAGGTCCCAATCCTGTATTATAATCACATACATGAGAAACGCCAGAAAATACCATTTTCATTTTTATTATTTAAGCTTATAATTTGACCAGATAATTTATTTACAACATTTTGAGTGTGTCCAAATACTGGTTCACAAAATCTGGATTATCTCCAATTACAGCAGTAATTGTCGTCAGCCCCGTAAATGCCCAGACTTCCATATTCTTCTTCATCTTTGATGAGATGTTAAAAAAAAATAATATGAAAATAACTCCTGTAATTGGAGATAATCCAGATTTTGTGAACGTAAGTATTTGGACACACTCAAAATGTTGTAAACGTGGAATAGTTCAAATATTCTAATTTTTATATTAAACAGAATATTTTAGTAGCGTTACTTGGAAGAATTATATTTAAAAGATATTAACGTAAACATTAATGCTATAATTTAAAGAAAAAGAAGGTTAAAATATAGGAAAAAGACAAACATAAAAATTAACAAAATTAAAAATAAGAGCATTAAAGCCAAGTCACAATAGATTTTAAGAAAAAGTCATAAATACCAAGTAAAAACTAAATAAAAAAAGAAATACGTGTACATTTGTCACATTCTATGTATTAATACCAACTTATTTTTTGCATGAAAATCTGCTTTCTCAAAGTTTTAACAAGAAATAAAATTTTCGATAAAATTCTCGAAAAAAAATATTTTTGTACAGTATTTTTAAGATACTCTCAAGGGTGAATTTTCAATTCGACTCACAACTTTTCTCATGACTTAATACCAATTTTCTTATAAACGTTCAGAGATGCCTACGCGTAGCGTTCATCAGTTTGTATGTATTTCTTGAAGAATAATATTTTTTCTTCGGAATATTTTCACATTCATATATCATAATAATACGTCAGCTCATCGAATTACAAAGCGTGGTTGTGTTGACAAAGTTGACGTATCATTTTCAATATTTGTACGCGAGACTACGCACGAAAATACGAATTTTACGCAGTTATATTCAGTTTTCTGTTTAATCAAGCCGATGCCTTTCTTCGGTTGTCAAAAATGAATGGTTCTGTTAACATGACAGGAATTCTAATATGTTTTTTGAAGTCATAAATATCTATGGAAAATAAGCAACGATAAAAGGTGTAGCAGAAAAAACATACAATTACCATAGTAAATAGAATAAAATTGTATTTAATTTAGTACTTATGTAATCAAAGGTGTATTTTTAAGTTGATTATTCAGTCTCTTCGTTGGATGACTCAGTATATTTTTAATTGTTTAATATTTCAATTATTTCATAAATAATTTAAAAGCAGATTTTCAAAATTTTCAAAAGATTTTTATATGGAAATATGGTAGGCTGAATCATATAGTTACTCCTGTATTTTTTATAATTTAAAATCACCTACTCTTAGATCGATTGCACATATAATATTTTTTATATGTTGTTGTATCACCGTAAGTTTTGTAATCCTTTTAAAAAGGTACACATTTGTTTAAAAGTTGACAAGGAGATGATTTATTATCTCTTCGCTTAAAAGCATGTAAACTGGATACAATATACTATACAAACATATATATTGTAACGTAAATCCGATATTTGGTATACCTTTTCAGGTATACATAGGTATCTGCGCAGGGTTTAGATAGGGTCGATGTATGTAGACGTAGAACGAAGACAGTGCTCAAAAGATACATTATTTTCCTTGTCGTAATCTTACCCTGTGGCGTCGATGATCAGATTTCCCTCCCACGTGTCGCCGTTCCCGCCAAAAGTTTACAGCCGCCGCTATCCGTTTTATGTATTTCTCCTCCGCCGAATGGAAGGCTTGTTCGGGCCAAGGTAGGGAAATGAGATGCTGGAAACATTTTTGCAAGAGTGAAGTGAATTCCTGTGTAACGGAACTTTGACGTGTACTAAAACTGATAGAAAAAAACTGCTCTATGAGGTTTGCAGCCGACCGGATAACAACCAGCCGTAGTTTGCTGAAATTGGCAGAAATCCTTCGTTAAAACTCTGGGATCGGGGCTTAATATACGAGTATGCAATATCGCCTCTATTCTCGAAGAAGCATTGCGCCATAAAACCATGTTTTTTGGAAATCGAATCGTAAACTCTTCTTCCGATTTGAAAGTTGGTATACCGTGACTAGAAATAAATATGTACTAATTTTTAAACAGATTTATCCAAAATTATGTGTTTAGCTAACATACACACAAAATTATATTTCTGGCTGGTATTGTCGTATGTAACAGTTCTATGTATATATATATATATATATTACATAAATGAATAAAACCGTATCAAATATTGACTTCTTTAAAAGAAGTCGTGTTAATATGATTTTTTTAAAACCATTATTTATAGCAACTCGTGTCAATCAGTACTCAAATTTAGTTGCGTTTTGCAAATTTGTGTCTAAATTAAAAATAGTGTTTTGAGACAATTTGGATATGTGAAACAAATGAGTATGAAAAGAATGGTAAACCAAATTGATGAGATGAATATATTTGGAAATAGAAGCGGAGAAAAATAGAGGAAAACTTGCTAAAATCAAATATGTCAAATACTTGAAAGTGGTCAAGTCAGGAGACGAAGAATCAGCGGATAAGTATGAGAAGATGTATGAATGTGGAAGAGAGAAACATGTTTGCAAATGCAGAGTGATGGCGCGTTCTATTCTCTCTGCTAACGCCTGCAAAGAAGCGGCGTGATAGTAAGTTAGTTAGTTGATTATATATACTTTTAATTCAGAATCGTATACTAATTGAAAAAAGAATACAATCTCTGAAGAAGCAGTACTTTTAAGCGTTTTATTAAAAACTGTTTCGTTCAAGTATTTTCAGTTTTCCTTTCCAAGTCAAGTAAAAATCAAAAGCTGTCCCTGGAGTAGAATAAACAACTTTTGTTAAGCAACTAAGTCCTTGCTGTCAAAGGAACTTCTTCCTGTCATTTGATTTTTAAAGACTTTATTTACGCTTCTCAACTTCGCACCTCACTCAGTTTTCGAAAATAAAAAGTATATATTAAACCATTTTCAACGATACATTTTTCATGACGACATAAGCCTCTTAAAATATCGAGTCCTGTATATTCATAAATATAAAGAACGGTATTGACATACTTTTTTTTTGATAACGAACTGTTAAAAATTATTTGTGAAATCTGTGATTGCGCTACATAGATTATTCAATAGTGATATTTTTGTCGTGGCGATAAATTGAGAAATTATTCAGAAAAATTTCCCCAATCATTGTAAAATCCCTCTTTATTATGTATATCCCATGATCAACTTACATCATGATTTTTTTAAAATGATGTATCATTACATCTTTCTGATGATGGCTTTATTCTATGAACATTTTAACAGTGATTAAAAGAAAAATGCTAATTTGTTTTGAAATTAATACATTATTTAGACTTAACCGTATTTTAGCATCTTAAACGTAAAAATTACTGTGAGGTTGAAGACTAGTAATATAATGGCATATGCATCCTGTTAAGTAATCTATGAACCATACGACAGAAGACAAGATTTTTTTAGGTGATGGTTAAAATAATAACAATTATTGTTGAATATATCAGTGATTAAGTTACAATATGTAAAATAAAATTAATAAACAATTGTTTATATGTTGATCATTTAAATACTTTTAACCTGACTTTCTTGGGTACTTAAAAAACTTTTTAATGCACAGGAATTGCACTAAAAGTTCGTTTTTAATTATAAAGGTACTTTTAAAATATTTAAATAATATTTATAATATATTTAGTGAAATATGATCACATCAAAAATATCAATCCAAAGTTAGTACTACTATTCAAATACTTACCAAAAACCAAATATCATTTTGATTCAAAGGTAAATGTGTATTCATACCTTGGATAGATATATATTAAATAAATATATAACACTGATTGATGTAGGTAGTTACGAAGCCTAGTTTGGGCAGGGTTGTTGAATCCGTTGGGGAAAGTCTTCCTTTTAATAAATACCTCCCCTCAGAAGAGCCGATTACTATCATCAAACACATTCCAATGTTGGGCGGATGACCTCACTGACGATTGATTCCGTTTTCCAGATAAAGGATAAGTAATGGTGAGCTCCACGCTAAACTAGTATTTTCCAAATAGTGATTCTTGAACCTTTCTTAAGTTGCTTTGCAAACCACCGACCGCTCTTTATTTTTTTACCGTTAATTTATAAAAAAACTATAGAAATTAAGAATAGAGTTTTAACATTTGAAATTAATTATTTTTTGATATCTTAACATAGGTGATGAAGAATATGGAAGTCTGGGCATTTACGGGGCTTTCAATCGTCATAAGCTGGTTAAAGTGATCACTTTACATACTTGTAACATTCACCAATTCTACCCATGATTGACAACTACACTTTTGACATGATTATAATCCAATTTTGTTGACATGATCCAGTTTCGAAGCATTGTGCAAGAATCATTAGAATTTTCGCTAGAGATTTTCGCGTGAGATGAAGAAGCTTTTTATATTGAGCCGAATATATATTTTATATTTTCTTCATCTTTGTTGGAATGTCAAAAAAATAACTCCTATAATGGGACATAATCCAGATTTGTGAACAAGGATTTGGACAAACACAAAATTTTTATTTATAACAATATTAGGAGTCGAAACCCAAATGTGTAACGGTAAAAAGTATTTTGTATGGACAATTTTACTTAGTATTTATAACTAAAAAATAATATTACCGTTATTTTTCTTGCCCGGAGTACTCGAAATAAAGCGTGCCATTTTTTTTAATGTTTGCAAAATAACGAAGTATACTATATAGTACACAATAAATAAACTGAATTAAAGTATTTAACCACTTTCAAAATAACAGTTGCATTTGATAAAACATATGATATTAAAAAAAAAAAAAAAACAATAAAATTAATTCACATACTTCTGTTAAAATTAACGAGTGTGACAACAGATTGTATTTGAGTTTGTGCTGTTTTTTTCATGTACAGATGTATGTAATTCTTTTCATAGAAATAAAGATATTACAATGATTTTATTGTGATTTGTGTATAAGAAAACTAAGTTTCGAATTAAAATAGGTAGAGTTGACGTGGAGTGGCCAATTGCTTTCCAAGCGAAGGTCACATTGGAGTGGAAACCATCATTTGTAGTCTGTCCAAATATTGCCAGCTACCTGCTGTAGCCCGAACATGTTTTGATAAGATCATCAAACTTATCGTCTGTTTGAACTTTAAACTTGTTCAGAAATACGAATGGTTGAACATGCATACTTTGCATTTGTATATTTTGATATTATGAAAGATTGTCTGAAAGGTAACTCACTAATTACCTATTTACATACATAATATTATGTAATGGAAATATTGTTTTGTCTTGTTCGGAATATAAAACAACAAGAAAAAAAACAACAAAAAATACACCGATGAATTTTGATAGTTGCATCTGAAAACACTCACACTGCATCTGAAAACTAACGTCTCCTTAATGGTGCCCATATATGTACATAGAAAAAGTGCTCGTTAACAAACTCAAAAAGCCACCGAATGAGCTCTATTGTATCTGGTTGCCTTGGCATCTGTGCGCAGAAAGAAAATTACTTATTCGACTACACCCTAAACATTTCAAAATTTTCTATGATAGGTACTACACGTCTGGTAGACGTATGCATTCTAATTAAGAAGTCATGCAGTAGAATCTTCATATCCACAGGATAAGTTTTTTAATCATCATTTATAATAATGTAAATGCTTTTCTGTTAAAAACTATAAATCTCCTGAAAGTTAAAATTATTTACTTTTTCTGAATGTTGCAAAAAATAAAAACTTATTTTTATCTATTTATAAAAATTAATGTATCTGTCTGTTAAAAATCTTAAATCTCTTTAAGTTACAGGCCGTTAATTTTTTTTACATTCAACATTGTATTTAAATACGCGCATCTTTTCATGAACATGCCATATACTCGTTTACCTACGACAGGTGTATTTTTTTTTTCTTGTGACACGTTAAACAAAAATAAATAAAAGAAGAAAAAAGTCATAAATTAATTCAGCAGTCACTTTGTGGATAATGTTTGCATATATTTTTTTTTATTTGCACACTACTTTTTCATAAAATTAATTGTGACACGCGTTCGATGCATTCTGCATCATTTTCCTATTCTTCAAATAAGTTTTTTTTTTGGGTTGTGTCCTTTGTACGTTTATGGATTGAGAGGGATAATGCATCGAAACTCGTTTTACAATGGATTATAAGAAAAAATGGTATTTATCAAGTGAGATTGAAATAAAAAATAGGAAATTTGTTTCAAAACGTTTAAAATGAACCATCATCCTATATTTTTCGATCAAATCAAATAAATGTCTGAAATCATCCTGTTGCCAACATTTAGCTTTTTTTTTCCTATCAGCAAATACATAATTACAAATTACAAATTGAAGAAATGAGCTTTCCGTACCGAGAGCACATCTTAAAATACTTATTCATAAAACATCAATAATATAGGTTTATATAATCAAATATGACATGGCTGAATGATGCAATATATTTCAGATGTATCACTTAAATTATTCATTTATTAATAGAATTTCATATTTAGTTTAAATTTTCAGAAATTTAAAATGCATTTGTAAAAGAAAAACACTTATTTTTCACCACTTGAGTTTATTTTATTATAACGGTTAATTTCGGAAAATGTAACTCTATCTTCAGGTCTAAATGTAAATTGAGTTTTTATTTTGAATTGAAGATGTTATTATAAAATAAACTCAGGTGGTACAAAAACAAGTGTTTTTCTTTTACAATTTTATCATGTCTTACCACAACGTGAATACCGAAACAATACATTGAAATGCGTTAAAAACTCAAAATAGTTGAATCAACGAATCCTTTTCAATATAACGAATGTTTCGTTTGATAATGCCCTAACAAGGTGAAACAATTGTCACAATATAATTTTTTTATGTGTTTTTGTTAATAAAATACAATTTTGTAGACTCCAAAAACCTGTATTTGATTTAAAATTAATACATAAAATAAAATATGTACATCCTTATTTCGCTAAAAGCAGACAACTCCATGTTTTTATGCAGAAAATGTGATTCGAATGAATCGACGAATCCCTTTAATCTCCATTTGTCCAAAAGTGTCTCCTAATGACCGCGGGGTGGGATAAAGGATTGTCGTCCAGGGCGCTCCGGGCGGAAGTGGGGAAGGCGGGTGGAGGGGGGAGGGGGGAGAGGAGGCCAAATTCCTCCGGTGATTAATCTCCAGGAATTCGTATCGTACAACAAGGTCTAAATATTCGGTATTTCTACAAGTTTTGTAGAGTCGTACAAGTTCTATTGTGACCGCAACGACTGCAGAGGGATGCTTTGCGAAGAATAAATTATAGGGAAGAAATCGTACGAAATTAGTTGGTACCTACTCCCCCATAGTATTTTTTAAAAGTTTTATTTTCATGAATTTATCGAACAATGAAATCGCTTGGCAATAAAAATTACATTTTGTACTCGTTTTAAGCCAAAGAATGAATAATTTACTAGAAATCCCTTTTTGCAAATCCAGACTCGCCCTAAGACACTTATTTTCATAGCTCCAAAACTGTTTAATTCAAGACTATATTTAAACATTAATCACCTAAGTTTAATCCGATTAAAAATTTTTCTTCAATTGTTTATAAAAAAAACACATCTAAGAAATTTCTTCTTTTACGTATAACTCATATAGTACATATTTGCTAACTTTTTTCATTTAAATCTTTTCTCTTAAAATCAAACACATTTTTGTAGTTTATATTAGCACTTTTAATCTTACTTTATTTCTGAAAATATCTTTTGTATTCTTACCATTATTATAACCTTAATATATAATTTATACCAACACACAGGGCATGTCCTTGTCAGATCTTTTTTTCAATTAATATTTTTTTATTTTTTGTACTTGTTATTATTTTTATATTATTTTTTATTAAAGGCATTTTTAATTTTCTGTTTAAATATCAAGCCAAAATCTTTGATATATTAATGAAACATATTGAGTTTTTGTTTAAGCGTTTTGATTTTTTACATTTGTTGTTTTTTTATGCATTTTTTTCTTTTATCGTACAAATAAAAAATAATAACAAATTACTTTCTTAAACGCTTTTCTGTAAGCTTTTGCATAAATATAATTATTTTAACACTCTCTTTATCATTAATCGTTGACTTTGTATAATACCTGTTAAAAACGGAACTTCATGACTGCCGGTTTTGGACTAACCGCTCCATCAGGTCAACTGTAGGCAGTCTACAGACCTAATGATGGAATGGTTATTTTGAAACCGGTTGTCGTGAAGTAGTGTTTTTAAGTGGTATTACACAAATTGAATGGTGAATGATAAAGAGAGTGTTAAACTAAAACTTTCCTACTAAAGCTTTCCTAGAAAAGCGTTTAAGATATTTTTATGATAAAACAACAACAAAAAAACACAAATGTGAAAAATTAAGACGGTCAAACAAAAACTCAAACCGCGTTATTTGGATAACAAAGATTTTGTTTTAAAACTTCAATACAAATCAATCAATGATCATAATTTCATGAAATATCACCATTGACAGAAACTTATATAATCCTTTATTTATGAGCATCTTTAAAAAAATGTTTCTTTTATGGTGAATAAAAATAAAGTCTAAAAGAAATTTTAAATTCCTTTATCAATTTCTGATGTCACTTTAAGCCAAATGATAAATCCTGCAGTGCGGACGTTAAACAGAAAATAAAATAAAATGAAACACCATGACAATGAGACTTCTTAAATATTATTAAAAATATAAAATATTATCAACATGAAAAATAATAAGAATGAAATATCAGTTTCCAATCAAATGTATCAATAATTGATTCCTGATACATAGTATCAATTTGAATATGAACCATATATTCTAATGCCTTGTCACCAAATCAATATCTAATATCATATTCTAATAATGACGGATAATGTTAATTAATACGACTAACAATATTCGTACATATGGTATACAGATATCTGTTGAATCCAGCTTCTGAAATATCTTTCTAATTAATTAAGTATTCTATATATAAATATATATATATATATATATATATATATATATATATATATATATATATATATATATATATATATATATATATATATATATATATATATATATATATATATATATATATATATATATATATATATATATATATATATATATATATATATATATATATATATATATATATATATATATATATATATATATATATATATATATATATATATATATATATATATATATATATATATATATATATATATATATATATATATATATATATATATATATATATATATATATATATATATATATATATATATATATATATATATATATATATATATATATATATATATATATATATATATATATATATATATATATATATGTATATATAAAATTTGCAGAAAAATGAAAAAACCACATATTTATATCAAATAAAATTACATGGGGAAATTACACTAACGATTATCAAAATCCAACAAAATCAGTCCCTATCTACTTTGTTGTTCCTGAAAACATTAAAAACATCATCGAAAAAGTATGGTTTGAAAAATTTTAAAACTACACTTGACTACATACAAAATTTGGTTAAATCCATGCCAAAACATATTGAAGCAGTAATAAAAAAAGGAGGAACAACAAAGTAGGTACTGATTTTGTTGGTTTTCCCAATGTATGTCGGTTTGGGTAGTGAGAGTATCATGTTTAGCAATTGGGCTGATTCACAAGGAGTCAAAATATCGATAATAGACTTTTGTTAAATGGAAATGTTAAATAGGAAATGGTTTTTTTTTTCTTATTAAGAATTCATATTTAATTTAAGGTTTACTAAGGTAAATACTTAAAGTCTATTGTGCCAGGTGCTTTGATGCATTCCGCACCATTTACAGTGTTTGGAGACGATTCGGAATGCATTGAAACACGTGTAACAAGACATTTTAAGAATTACCACAGACTGAGTGAATACCACATGAGCTTATGAAAAAAGATTCGTATTTTAGTTTCCTCACTGTCCGCCTCCGTAGTGTAATGATCAGCACGCTCGGCTACCGTTCTGGAGGTCCCGGGTTCGATTCCCAAGGGGGGTAAAATAAATATAAGTGATTTTTCACTGTCATATTTATTCAATATTACCCTGGACTGTTACCTGAAGCGGAGGGCTGATCACCTTTCTTCATGTGTAAACGATCAAGATAACACTGCATTTATATGACGCAGTGCCCTATGCACCATTGGGGTGCGGATGAGGGTTTCATTCATCATTATATTTTATTTTGATTATAATCATTACTAATATTGAGCATATTTTGTCAATTTGTCCGAATGGGATTTAATATTACAATAACAAAGGGAAAAAAAGTAAATAACGGGATGTACTATCGTGAGACCAGGAAAGGAAACTTAATTATAAGTTATAACACTATCTAGTGAAGGCATTATGTGGTCTGTATATATTAACCAGCTTGGCCAACTGACGGGAGCAGAATCCTAACTCGGACAGCCTTATTCGATAAACTTCAAACAGGATCTTGTTACCGAGCGAGCTTTGAAAACTTCGCCGCGTTCTCTAACGGCAAGAAAACCAGTTTCCAATTCACATTTCATGTACACCATAAAGCTAATTTAATGGGGTATTTGCTAATTTAATAAAACCCGACGATAATGAACCTTTAGTAAGTTTTCCACAGGTAGAAAATGGTTTGTATAAATAATTTATCACGTTTAAATTCATACCGTTAATTCATTTCAAACATCTTAAATTTTTCCACGATATTTCATATGGATTTTAATATTTTTAATGAACAACAATTTATTATAAAAAAAAACAACAACGAAAATTTCCTTCAAACCCATCATTCCAAATAAATATTTTAATAAACGTACAATGACAAAAAATATCTAATATTTTAAATAGTAAATTTATTTGTATGTACATATTGTCGGAGCTTATTTAAAAATTTTGCCTATTCGCTCTGGTAAGGAGTGGTACCAATACACAAATATTTTAAAATAAATATTTGAATAATCACCATAAATATTTTCCAATACATTTATTAAATAAGACATATGCGGCTCGTGTTAAAAAGAGAAATCAAGCTGTGTCAGAATGGGATCAAACATAAAACTGACTCACAGTTTACAACACTAACCACGGAACTATAGTCAAACCTCTGTCAAAGAGCGTCTGTGTTAAAAAGGGGTCGTTTTATAAAAAAAATCTAACTTTTCTGACCAAAAATGTAGAAAACCGCATTTCATCACCTGATTGCTTAATTTTCTTATGTCAAGCACAGAACAGTAAAATTTTTATGCATGTACATATTATGTTGATTATGCTACTTATTTTTACTTTAAAAATTTCTTAGCTTTAAGAGATTTTAGGCCATTTTGAAGAGACATCTAGAAAATGTTTTCTAAAAACATATAATAAAAAAATCAGATTTAAACATATCACAAAACTTACTATTGAACGTTTATTTGTCTCCCCTACGAATTTTACCAAAATGCAGTCAGGTAAGTCGCTCTTATTGTAATTAGTTATTTTTGTAAGTATTCTATTGGTTTTTCAATAAATAAATAAATAAATAAATAATTATTTTTAAAAAAGTAATATCGTTAAACGTTGTTAGCGTAATTGGTAACTACGTTCAAAGACAGGATTTTTTCAGATTTCTCCATAATTTTCTTTGTGTAAACATTTTGAAATAAATTGATTTTCCAAAATTTTGGCTTATTCCGTAAAAAGCTTAAATAGTTGGCATACAAATATAACTGAGTAAAGCGAAGGTATAATTTAAAGTGAATTAAATCATCAAAACCGCCCTCCATCAGCCCGCACATAACGCTAAATGTAAGTGATCTTCCTGAAACCATCTTCAAATTACTTTTCATACACTTAAACTCTCATAACGCGAAGGCACTTTTCCATTGTTTGCAGGAGAAGCCACCTATTTAAAAGTATCTCTTTAATGGGTGCGTGTATTCTACGAGTATCTTTACCGTAAATATCCAACATTTCCCCGCCTGACGAATAACGCCAAATTCAGAGACTATCACCAAACAAGCCCCTACGGATTTTAAGGACCACTTAATGTCAAGGATTACATCTGAATAGTTAATATTTTGTCAAGTTTCGGTATTAAAATGCCCCTTTTTAAGACGAGGGGATGAATGACTTTTATTTTCGTATTCGCGAGTCTATGAATCCGTACGTAAAACGAGGGTAAACATTACACTTCTGGCTGTATTTTACACCATGATGGATAAATTTAAAGAAGACCAGGATACATAATTACTGAAAATGTTCCATTTAAAGAGACAACGTTGCTTTATTAGACGTTTGAGGGACAGAATTTTCACTTTATTTATGGCACCTTTATAATAATTTTGTTAAAAATATGTTTTTATGTCTGAACATCAATTGCTGCAGCCAGTGCTTACGGCCATAAAATGTGGTTAGAATCATAACTAAATACTTAAAGGAAAACTAGATTTTATTTTCAATTATTGAATAAAATTTTATTATTTTATTACTACATCCCTTCTCCCTTTTTATATTTCCACTCTCTAAGGGCAAAATCTACTATAATTTGGAAATAACATAATCATTAAATTTGATTCTACTTGTATGTGTGTACATATATATGGTACAAAGGGCACTGTATTGTATCAAAGCAATGTTACTTTCATCATAAATTGTAAGAATTCAAGGTAATCAGTTCAGCGCTTCAGGTATTACTCCAGAAAGATATTAAAGACATATCGCTCACTCCTTTCAAGAACGTCATAAATCAAAAATCTTGTTTTTTCAGGAGAACGTTTTTAATGTTTAAAAATATAATATAATCTATCAAAAATAAATATCAAGCCACTTACTGAACTTTTTACTGTGCAACAGATCTTTTTAGGTAAAACCAAGGTTTATTCTCCATTTGAAAAATATTTAGTATATTTAAAAGAATAATTAAACAATACCTTTTCTTCAAAATGCAAAAATAATACTTTTTGCCCTGTAGCGGGTAAATATTAAGTTGAAAATATGCCACTTTTGCTGGGACAAAGTACTTTTTCTGGGCATTCCGAAAATATGCACAACTGAAAATTGACGATTTTTGATTTATGACGTTCTTGAAAGGAGTGAGCGATATTACATAGACCGAAAAATCATCTTTTTATTTTGATGATTTGTCATTTTGAAAGTTGGTTCCATTTTCTTAAAATGTCATTTAAGTTCATCAGAAAGTAATAAAATAAGTAAATAGACCATAAATACATTTACAATACATATTATATTTTTACATTCATCCAGATGCTTCTTTAAATATTCACATACTCACTATAAAACTTGATTCAATCATATTTATTTAATTTTGATTTATGTGTTTTTGAAAGTAGGTTCCGTTTTCTTAAAAGATTATAAATATTCATCAAGAAAAAGGTACTTACCAAAATTATTTCCTGTATTGGCCAAGGCTAAAAGGCCGCAAAAGATGACAATTTGGGCCAACATGACGCGATGTTTCTCATCAAAATGGCGTCTTGAAACTCTCAGAAAATCTGCAAAAAAACAAGTTCCAGAATTTAATTAAATTTCTATATGAAAAATATTCCGATACTAAGGGTACAAGATAGATGAAAAAAAATCGGTTATAGTTATAAATATAATAGCGTGTTTCTATATTAATAGTAGTATTATATCTGATACCATAATCATTTCGTTGATTTTTATACCACTATGCTGTCAATTGAGTATTCTTTTTAAACTTCAGTTGTAACAATAATTCTCCAGGGAATGTAAATATGTATTATATTTAATGAAATGTATATATTCTTTACCCGGTTTGTTCCTCACTCTGAGTTAAATATACCTTTTTGTTTGTAAAAAAATCATAGTTTGTAAAAAAATCATATTCGTGTTACATAAATATTTATTGAATTTATGTGATATTTTCCAATTATTTTGAAATCGTTTTTATTTTTCAAATTTATTTAATTCAATCTTACAGTGAGGTTTTCAGGATGTTTTGAACCAAAAAAAATCTTCAAAAAAAATAAAAAAAACCAAAATCAAAATTGTTCCTGAAGTAGGTTCTATATTTTGTCACCATAAGGTTTTTTGATGGAATAACGGCCATTTTAAGTTAACGAAACTACTCAGCCTCAACTCTCAATGTTTCTACTTTGATGGCTTGTCTGCAAGTGGAGTTATAAGGAATACATTTAATTATAAGGATAGATAAATTTTGGTAAATGTAAAAAATAAACCAAAACATTCAGATCAATTGAAAATCAATATTCCCTGAATTTATTTTGCAAATAGTAGGAATCGTACCATTTACGCCAGTTTTAGTGACGAATGTCTATCCTACAACGCCACGACATCTGTCTTGTCAAATTAGTTTTTTTAATTTTTTTATTATTTTACTTTGTAAATACTACTATTTCTTTAAATACGTATTCGTTACGTATTTCGACATATTCAAAATCGTTTACATTTACAGTATGATGCGGAATGCATTTAAACATGTGTAACAATAGATTTTAAGAAATAGAGGTATTTATTAAGTTAAAATTTAATTAAAAATTACTAAATATTGTAACAATGTAACTACCGAATCAATTAATCACATTTTTATCTTAGTTACTTAAAATAACACAAAAATCACACAAAAATGCAAATTATTTTACCTTTATTGATTTAATATCTGAAAACAGTATCCACAATAATTCCATGTTTAATATGGATAATCAATGATTCATTATCCGAAACTATTTACATAATATTATGAAATATAGCCGGAAGGGTGAATTGTCTAAAAACATTATTCAAGCATCATCCATGATGGTGATTAGCTCTTCAATAGCGCCGTGTCTTATCCCATCATCATTAGGAGGATGAACTCAAATCTCTATTGAAAATGGCAACATTTATTCCATCCTTGTTCGATAGTAATCTTGATTAAGTTTAAATCCAAATTCTGGCACCTATACCCAAGTTATACTGTGTACTAGGGTGGATAGTTCGAATAAAATGAAATATACAATTTATAAGAGTTTATATAACCAGTTTGTTGATAAAGTTTTTCAAGAAACTGGTGATTTTTTTATTTTATTTAAACCCTTTTTACTGCTATTTGTATGCACTTTGTGGACTCAATATTCTACTTACACGAGTATGTAGCTGATATGGATAAATAAGCGTTGTTTTCCAGTCCTTTTAGGAGACGAAAAAGAAATTCGGATATAGAAATCGATTACGTTCAGCAGTCACGGTGTAGTAATATTTATCTATTTTTTATTTAAACCTCACTTGGTAAATACCGCTATTTAAAAAAAATCGATTATAACACGCGTTTCGACGTATCTCGCATCATTTTCACATACCATTTCGTATTTTAAAATTATGTAAAATACATCAAAACACGTGTTACAACAGATTTTACGAAGTACTTACCAAGTAAAATTAAAATTGAAAAAATGTATGAAAATAATTAGAAGCTGGGTTGTAAAAATTTAAAACCAAATTTAAATATTTGTTCATAGTTTTGCGGCTTTCATTTTTTTATGTGCATTTTAAAAAAAATGTTAAACAAAAAAAAACTTTAATTTATATTGAATACCATGTACATGACAGTTACTGTATGATATTTATTAAAATATTTGCACACTAGTAGCAGAAAGAATAGTTCTCATACAAGTAAGATCCAACCTAATGCGCGCCCATGTTCAGGTAGTGAGTAACAACATGCGACGAATACTTGCCTAAAGTTATTCCCTTTGATAAATTGAATTATCCAATGTGATGTTATCAATCCTAACATACCTTTACGTTACACGGATATTACTTAGAAATCTGTGTACATTCAAGTATCGGGAAATACAAATTACTAAAGTTTAATTCTAAATTGAGGAGGAATTTACATCAATGAAAATTCAAGTGCTTACATAATATAATAAATCAGATTAACCGCATCTCCACTTTAAGACTATGACTACTCAAATATCTAATCTAGTTTAATGTCACTTCATAAATTCTAGACTATTGTATTCAATATTACCCTGAACTGGTACCTAAAGCGGAGGGCTGATCACCTTTCCTTCATGTTTTAACGATAAATATAGCACTGCATTTATATGATGCAGTGCCCTATGCACCTTCGGGTGCGGATAAGGGTTTGAAGAATTGTATTCAAAACCAATCATTTACAATTTTTTTATTTATCACTAATTAACTAACCATCTCGCTACTTTCCTTCAGATATAAGCGAAGAGAATAGAATGCACACACATCTGTCTTCAAAAACAATATTCGCCTCTTGTACATACATGCATCTCCTTGTATCTTCCGATTATTCCGACACCTCACCTGACCACTTTCAAGTATTTGAAATACTTGATCAGCTAAGTTTTCTTCGAAAATTCTTAAATTGCACTTTAAACTATTTTAAAATACTACTATATACTAGTATAATAGTATTATACCGGTCAATAAAGTCATAATATACAAAGCGTTGACGATTTGTAAATGTTAACTAGTGTAACTTAAATCAGCCGATTACAAATGTAAAATAAAACTAACTTACCATCACACACCACACGCAAGCCACACCAATCAGTATTTACAAACAATTTTCGCTCCTTTCATATTCTAGCATTCATTCATTCAAACTCCTAACCTGACCACTTTTCAGATATAAGCTATGTAAATACTACTTTACTTTTGTCCGCCTCCATAGTGTAATGGTCAGCATGCTCGCCTACCGTTCTGGAGGTTCCGGGTTCGATTCCCAGGGGGGTTTAATAAATATAAGTGATTTTTTCACTCTAATATTTATTCAATATTACACTGGACTGGTACCTGAAGTGGAGGGCTGATCACCTTTCCATCATGTGTAATCGATCGAGATAACACTGCGTTTATATGAAGCAGTGCCCTATGCACCATTGGGGTGCGGCAAGGGATTTATTATATTAAATACTACTTCAGAATTCATAAAAACCTAAAATCTATTTTTTTAAGTTTAGTTACTTTTGAAAATTTGATATCACAAAGCATTTTTTAAATAATAATACACAGGTTTTTGGCACTAATTTTGATTCTAACGCACGTTTATATATGGACCAGATGCGAAAAAAAGCCATAGGTTTTATACAATATTGTAATATAATATAGGTAATAAATAATATTTATCATGTTGGTAATCAAAAAAGCTGTTTTGTAAATATGTTGTCCGAATATTTCGAAATTCCGAAGTGATGTCCATATTAGCTATAAACGGTATCATAATTTTGAATTTTTACATGACAAGTAAAATGACTCGTTAAAAACGCTGTTAAAATATACGACTTTAAGTCTCAACTGCTTGTAATAATAAAAATATTGTGAGGGGGGATTAAACCAATAAATGTTTGCAGTGTGTCAAGTTTACGACTGTTTCTTGACGATTATTAGTATATTAAAATATTTTACCATGGCAAAGATGTTCAAACGTTTGCCGTACAAAATATCTGTTTTCATAATTTAAAAAAATGTTGTTTTATTGAATTGCTAACTTTTGAACAAGTAATATGGAACAACAATGATTTTGTTTATTAGTAATATAGGTATTAAATTTTTGTTTGTATCACATTTAATTTCTTTCTTTATAATTTAGCCATAACGTATCATATACCAAATGCATACAAAATATTTATTTCAAGTATCTATCGTTAGAACATTTGTAAATAAATTTTTTTGATTAAAAAACCGCGTTTTGAAAAACAGTTTTTAATAACGTAATATGTTATAGAATAATTGTTGAATTTTGAAAATTGAGAATTTTTAGTCAATTATTAGAATACTTTAGTATTGAAGGACTTCCATATTCTTCTTCATCTTTGATGAAATGTCAAAAAATAATATAAAAACACTACTATAATTGGAGATAATCCAGATTTGTGAATACGTATTTGGACACACTCAAAATCTTGTATTTAAACTAATTTGCTTTTCGTTCATTTTTCTCTTATATGTATACGCACGTGTGTGTTATTATATGTTCATTGATCCGGAAAATATTTATTTATGTCGTTGTTTAAAATTTTAATATAATTGAAAATTGTAAAGCACCCTTGATATATTTCACAAAATCGGTGCTGTTTAAATTGATCTCTATTATTGTTTCTAGTATGTGCTTCAAAAAAAGATAAATTATAATAAATATATGAATATGGGGAAATAAAAGATTACTTAGAAATATATGTATTTATTACACTTAATCAAACATTTTACTTCAACTTAAATAATTATTTTACTGTTTTGAATATTGAAAGCATTAACTTTATTTTATTTTTTAACTTATTTTATTACTCGAATTTTCTGTTTATATCTCGAAATAATATATAATTATTTTACTTTTTAATTTTTTTTAAAATATATTTTCTCATTTGTTTACTATAAATATGCTTCTTACCTTGTGTTATTCTCATTTATTTCTTATAAAAAATGCTTCTTAAGTCTATTAATTATACCTGTTTATTGTTTTTATATTTTGCCATGTATTTGGTTATTTAAAAAAAACTTTTTTAAACTTTATTATTTGTGTTCCAGTCTTGTTAACCTTAATCCCATGTCCCAAAATGATAAATAGACATTACTCATTGGGAACATTATATATTTGACTTATGTATGTAATGTTTTAAAAAATAAATACATAAATAAATATATGTTGAAGATAGTAAAGTTATTAATAACTTGATTACTTAGTGCCTACAATTATTACACCTAATTCGAGACAATAATGTCATTTTGTTTAATAATGGCCTATTATTTAGATAATCTCCGTTACTGATCGCATGGTCAATCATTCAATAACGATAAAGCGCTATTGCGGATAATACTACACTATATTTTTGACTAAGTACAACTCCGAAAGCGGTGAATCGGATACGTTAGCCAGTAGGTACAATACGTCAAGCTACCCGTTTAATACCTTTGGCTATTACCGACAGCTTTATCCCTTCATGTACGGTCGGATATGTTCGTAATTACATTGTCTTAGTTCGGTGCCCTAAAATCATAAAGATATAATGTAGATTTAATGACCTCGATTGATGTATTCACACGCACCAAATATAACACTTCAACACATTAATTAAGCTTAATAATATTTAAGAGGTTTCCAACGTAATATTTTTACATTTATTTACTTATCTGTTAACTCTTTGACACATATTATATATTTTTCTTCATTCTTCTTCGAACCCTTATCCGCACCCGATGGTGCATAGAGCACTACATTATATAAACGCAATATTATCTTGATCGTTAATGCATGAAGAAAATGAGATCAGCCCTCCGCTTCATGGTACCAGTCAAGGTTGAATAAATATAAGAGTTAAAAATCACTCATATTTATTTGACCCCCCCTGGAAATCAAATGCAACGAAATGGAACCTCCATTACGGTAGCCAAGCTTGCTGACCATTACACTACGGAGGCAGAGAAGTGTGATATGTATTACGTCGTACAAAATTCTACTACAAAATTGAGGGCACAACCGTCAGTCGAATTTCTAAATGCTACAACAAAGAAATTTAAAAAAATCCACCTAAATCTAACGACTTTAAAAATTAATGCAGTTTGGAGATTCAATAACGGGCAGAATTTAAATGTCAGTATTATACAAATGTATAAAGAGATCACTTTTGCAGGAAATTGTCAGTATGTTACCCCTGGAATACTAAGGCTTTCTTTTTCATTTTGTAGAAAAGTAATAATTACTTCGTCTCAGTTAAAATACCTCATCATTCACGTTTTTACCATTTCAAACAAGCACAAGAGCACAGTCTCTTTTATGGAGGGGTACAGCGAATCGAAATATAAAAGTTCTCCATGTGTATAAATGATTCAAATGTATTATGTTATAAATAAAAATAGAAATATATTAGATGAATAAAAAGAATAAAAGCCTTAGAGGGTTGCACTCTACCTCAAGGTTTGGAATAAAGATAAATAAATTGTATGTTATGCGCAAACATTGGCTGTTTAGTATTTCAAAACAATTATTCATTTACATACAATAAAAGCGTAAACTAAAATCACGAACAATATGACTTTTCAAACGACGTACCTTTGCAAATGCTAATTTAATTTGAATACACCCCATAGCAGCACTTTTCTCTGAAAATTAATATCACGATAAAGGTGTAAATTGTCATTTCACGTGATTGAAATGATTATACAACCAAATTTAATAACACACCAAGCCGAGAATAAAATAATATGTAATGTCATGTTAATCTATTCTTTGTATACATTCGTAATAAGTGAATAAATTCTTAATACCACCGGGGAGGGGGAGTTAGGTGTCGCAAGGGTGCGTATGGGTTTGATGTTCGTACGGAATTAATTAGGGGAGGCCCGTTACTAGTCCGCATATTCAAGGTACGCTGAAACACCTCAGTATGGATAATAATGTTAAACATAAACCTGCTAATGTACTGAAAAGTAAAGACTAAACAGTAATTAATAAAATATTAACATCGTAATAATGACATGGCCGTATTAAAATATGGAATTAAGGGTCCAGTATACAAATCCATTCAAAAATCAAACACACATTTTTTAAAAACAATTTTAATATAACCTGATATATTTGTACGTCGAAAAACATTCTAGATCCTAGATCATTTTAACATTTTGTGACTTAACTTATAAGTACCAAGAGCTCTCGCTGAAGTCCAAATCGGTAATATTAGTACATGCACGTATACGAGTGTTTTGTCGATGTTTGGATTTAGCAAATTAAACAGAGAGCTTTACTTGTTGCATTTCACTAATTATCAAACCGCAAGGGCAAAATGTTAAATTAAAACTTCTATCGGGATTTTATTAACGAAATATGAAACTATTTTAAAATGTCATAAACACATGTTGGAACGATACATACGTTTACCTCTTTATCTCCAAATTGAACGAAAAAATGAGAATGAAATCATTATTTATTTGTATCGATAAACGTATGAATGTGATTTTTTTTATCGTACATTCCTTTTTATTATTCTATCCTTTCATTTGGATTCAAGCCATTACCGACAAAACGTCACAATAAAGCAACAAATTTAAAATCAAAGGACTTGATATTTTATACACTTTTCAAAAAAAAAAAACCTAAATTGATGTTTATGTATTATGAAAATGTCTTTAATGAGTTTTTGACTAAACAAAAAAATGAATATTTTATTAATTACCAGAATTATTTACTGCCATCTTAACATTGATTTTAAATATTATATGAACTAACATATAATACGTATTACACAGAAATAAATTGAACATTCTAAGTAATCGAATGTCAAAAATGTGATGGTTCATTTAGCCATCATAAATATTAATATGTTAGGGAAATCCTAAAATATTAAGAATGATTTCTTCAATTTTATTATTTTTTTACCGATTTAAAATGTCATTTTCATTTCAAATCTAACCTTTCATAATATTATAACGCTTTTCTTTGAATATCAATTTTACAGTTTCAAAATTTTGAAACTCTAAATATTATCAAATCTCGAATGCCAAAATTATTCAATTTAAAACATTGTATTGACAATCAACGAAAGGGGGAAGATATCTGTAATAATTGAAAAGCATATCTTTTAAAAGAATACCGAATTAGTTTTCAACAAAATAAATACTTTACTCTTTCAATAGTTTCATTCAAATTAAGAAAATACAATCTAAATATTGTATTTCGTGTTGCGATTCCCAAATTATCAATTTATATTCTAGAAAAGATAAATAATTTTAATTTCCGCAATATCTTGAGATATTTGGGACTCGAGACTAATAATTATTCTGGGGTTTACTTGAAATTGTCTCAAATTGGCTCAGCTATTTGCCTTTGTCATATTAATAATCAACCGTGGATCGCGAATAATATTCAAAACACAGCACGTGCTACTCCCAACAAGTATTCTCAAACTAATGTGATGTTGTTGATTGGGTTGGTTCATGTTCAATTTCCAATAAATACAAACTCGAGTAAATTAAAACAAAATACAAGTGCGATGCGTAATTTACATAAAAAGAATAAAAGCAATGTTGGAATGCTAAACGCTTTGGAACACCCTTTTGCACATTTTTCACCAACTAGCTATTTTTATATTATAATCTATCAATTTCGAAAATTTAGAAATACACTAAAATTTGAATACTGATAAAACATTAATTAATAATTTGATTTTCCAATTTTCCTCATCATTATTGTCTATTTTTCCATTTTACCAGGCCCCATCTCTCTAGTTATTAACCCATTTACCTCTTCCATACCGAATGATTTTTTGTTGGTTTTTGTGATCACCTGTCGATGAAAACATCTGTTGTTATTTAAACTATTCGTTTGAAATAAAACCCAATTAGTAGTTTAACACAAGTTTTAAAAAAAAAAAAATTCAACATTTTTTCTACAAAGTTAATACCATATCAATAAATAATTTAATCAGAATTAAAGAATGTTGCTTTCTTTCTAAACGGTAATCTATTCAATATTTTTTATTTACAAAAATCTGATATTTTTTTCTACATTTATTAATGCAAATAAAATACTGCATTTTACTGACTAATAATTAAAAACTTTTTTAACCATGCATAAAATATTTGTGTTTCTATTTTTAATTACTTTTGGGTACAAAAGTGAAATAAATTTATGGAGATACAAATGATGCTTACGTTTAAAATACACATTTTTGTAAAGGGACAAAAGACAGGTGAAATGTTAGTTTTTACACCTTAAAGTACATTATATACTTTTTTTAAAGTAAAAAGAAACATTTGTGTTTTTAATATATCTAAAAATACTTCACTTTCATACTATTTCTGTGAACCTAAGCGGCTCATGATTAGAAAAAGGTATCAAACTGTGGAAGAGTAGGTTCGAACCGTGAAACTGACTCAAGAGTCCGCGACACTAGCCACGAGACCACAACCCGACTCGTAAGTATAGTCCAAGATATAACACATACCACACCTTTACAAATAAGCAATTCAAATTTGATGGTTCGGAATTGGCAAAGGTCTAGTAGTATTTAAGGCGAGAGAATTTCTGTGATATTGAATTCGGTTGGGAGGCGGTATACCGAAACCTTCTACTAGGGCTCGGGGGTGTTTTAGGTGTGTCAGAAGATGAACAGAATATTTAGTAGGTCACGTGACAAGGTTCCTCGAACAATAGATTTATAAAGCAGGTACGTATGTACACCTGGTTGCGATGTATCAAATTTAATTGTTCGGCATTACCATAGTCTGCAACTCTCACTCCGGCCAGAACTTTGTAACAATGTCCAAATTTACTCATATTAATTATATACGCTTATTGTACGTCGAAATTATATTGAAACTGATATTCAACTTAAGCTATTGAAGCTGATATTCAATTTTTTTTAATAACATTACGATTTTAATAAAAATAAAACGTATGACACCAAGAATTAACAATAAATATGGGAGTCGAAAACTGCAATATATCGTTCCGAACATAACGGATGTTAGATGTCAAAATAGAATATGGAACAAGGCAAAATAAAGGAATGGGTAAATGATCAAGAGTTCATTTTATGACAATTGTAAAATGTTTATATTCTTAATTTTTCTCTCTGTGTGTATATTAGGTTAAAATTGTTAAAAAAATGTACTAAAAAAGAACTCCACCGACAAGACACACAAGGTGGCTTGGTGGGTCTCTGCAAAAAAATGTTCCAAATGTGTAAAAGTTGTGATTTAAATAAATGATTCAAATAAAAAAAAATAAAAAAACCTCTTCTTGAGTTTATCAATGCACACACAATGAGAAAGTTTCGAGAACTAAAGATGTTCTCAACAACAGTTTAAAACATAAAATATAAAGTCTTCTTTTCGAAACTGGTCATGTTGAAGGGGGTTCAAGGGATTAGAGAAACATCAAGCAAAGGGTGATATGATGATGTTGAAGTTTATAATGTATATGGGTTCAAGCTAATCTTGAAATCATGAATTTAATCGTCAAATCGATATTTAAATTAAAAATAATTTTAATTAAAATGTTTAAATGCAATATTAATACTTAAGATAAAAAATATCTGGAATATCACACTTCATTTATTTACGTTTAGATACTAATGATAATAATGGCCAATGTACAAAGTGACGATTTCAAAGAAAAAATACCTCTATGGCACAATATGGCACAAATTACAGTGTGACACACATAGAAGTTTAATTGTGGTACTGTTTTAACATTAAAATTATTTAAATTATCTGAATGTAACTCACTATTGTTGCATTCCGATTAATATTTATAATGATACTAAAAATTTAATGCTCAATGTCCCTAATTTAACTGTGTTCTATATGTTTTATTCTATGTGAATATTCAAAATAAAATCAATTCAATTCAGTATTTTATGCAATTTTACAATAAAATGGTACCTTTTTTAAAACGTTATAAAGGTTTTTTTACAAAGTGTAAATTAATTATTCGAAAAACGGATAAAGAAACCGCGTATTTTCAATGAAAACTTTTCTCAAGATATAATTATAAAATGCGAGTCTGGAGATTCTAACGTATTTCCATTAAACAAAACCGCAATTCTCCCGGATTCTTCGGAGGTAATTTACTATGCAAATCGTTTCCCTTTTCACGTTTTCTGCAACAGATATATTTTGTGTATTTTCTCTTCACAAAAAAGGAAGTGCATTTCATCCAATTTTGGATAATAAATAAAACCATTTTTGTATTGCAATCTTCAATCTGTAGGATAAAGATAACTCATATATATTTATAAAGTACCATAAATGTATGACAAAGGATAAATTGAATAACAACAGGTTATTAACAGATTTTTTATCAACTTCAAAAATTAAATACGTCTTTTTTTTAAGATTCTTTTTACCTATAACGGTAAAAAGATTTTTTTTAAATAAAAGGTATTTTTGATATAAATCAAAAATATTTTTTTATGCTATTATTGACCAGCTGTACCCGGTCACGAGTCTCTGTAGATCAGTCTGGTTAAATGAAAAAGAAATAGAGGAGAAAGGCTACATTTTTAATATTTTTCACTTCACGATGGTAAGTATACGATATTTTAACAGCTGTCAAGAAGCATTTTGAATGCAATTAACAATGTTTTATATTATGTATATTGCTCTCTCTCTCTCTCTCTCTCTCTCTCTCTATATATATATATATATATAAATATATATATATATATATATATATATATATATATATATATATATATATATATATATATATATATATATATATATATATATATATATATATATATATATATATATATATATATATAAACGTTTATATATGTACAATATTGTTTGAGCTAAATTGCGCTTTCGAACTTGAAGTATAAACATAAAATACCATTAAATGAAAGTACTAGCACTGTTACATTAATCATGACACGAGGAGCACCGAAAAAGTTTTATGACTTTAAAAATCATTTAAGACGTGACAGCTCTTATCGCTCGTCGGGATGGTCGGATAAAGTGGGAAATTTTAAATTATCTTCAGACACAAATTATCCCCTAACCGGTTCTTTTGCTTCGAATTAATCTTGGAAATCCCGGGGGATCATCCGACTCTTGCCAAGAAACAAGTCCGATTTTATTTAGTTTTATTTTTTATGTGCGGTCGTTAGATTATTTTTTTATCTTTATATACAATATGTTTTCTATTTTCTTGTATCGATTGTATTCAGACATGTGCGGTAACACTCCCATTTTTTTTTAATACGAGGGGAAATATAATTTTTAAATCGATTCATTCTTTTTGAGGTATTTCAACAGAGACGAAGAATTTTTATTGGTAGTAAGAAATGCGGAAATCTAATTATTAATTTCAAATTTGAAGGTGTTTAAATTTAATCATAATAATTCATTGCGCTTTGGTAAAATTCATGAAAACTCATGAAGTTAACCCAGTTTTTTTTGGTTTTCATATCAGTCCATGAAGTTCATATCCAGTCTTGTTCTCATAGATTTAAATGTTTTAAAGATATTTATTAGTATATAAATTGTGGATTTTTTTAAATATTCGTGGGATTTCTTCTTGTTTTCACTTAGGTTCATTCTCATTTTCGCTAGGTTGTCACAACTAAAACAAGTGTCAAATAAATAGAAACATTAAAAATCTTAATAAATGAAGAAAGATATGAAAAGTTTAAGGAATGAAAGGTCATTTATTATAACAGTTATCCTAGAAAAATTATCGTTTTTATGAGAATCTGAATATACTCGTATAAACAATGAAGACAGTCACTCAAAGACGACCAATGGACTGAAAGGCGAAGTGACGTCACAACGCATAAAATTGTCACAAAGTGAAAGATGCTATCTTAGACGGTTAAAATCAAACGAAGTTGTAAAAATCTTCAAACTATCCGAAACCACTTATGTTGCATAATCATCTGAGTACCTACATATGTGAAAGGTCAGTGAAAGATGGGTGGCATACATCGTTTTACATCATTAAAAAATATCTCATCCACTGTTCTAAAGGATTGTCATGGATCTACCGATGTGATGGGTTATGATTAAATTTTAAACATTCAAAATTGAAAATTAATAATAATCCTTTTATTATATTTGTTTCAATGGTGCTTGACATTTTTATACAAATTGTGCATATTAAGCCAAAAATGGGAAACCTATCAATATTTAAATTGATATCTCTCTTAAAGTCTAGGCATGCTATGGGTTAACAACTTTTCATTGTCTGGTTGAAGTGATCACTGCATACCGTAGTCGTACAGGAGAAAGTGACTAACTACAAAACGTAAAAAATTCAGGAGAGCCATTTAAGTCGCATTTGTTTAGCTCGAAAATAAACATCAATGCAGTTAGTCGTTTTTAACAAATCAATTTATTATATTATGCTTTTAAGTTTAAAATCCTTTTTTTCAGGGCAATATTTAGTTTTAAATATTATTATAATATTATATAAAACTAACCGCTCAGTTAATAATTCGAAAGCTATTAAAAAACTACTTATAAAATATTGAATCCAAAAATGAATTAGTACGCCTAAATATTTATTTAAAAATAAGTATGCCGAATAAGTTCATTTAAAGTAAAACATTGGATTTATTTATTCATAAAATATGCCTATTTTTTATTCTATTTTCCAATCTCAGAACAATATTGGAAGGATTTTCATACGAAGGCCTAGATATGATGTAAATACAAAAGAGAATATCATATCAAAAAGAAATAAAGAAATATGTTACAAGATAAATTGAAAAAATAAAAACAATTTAAAAGGAAATGAAAATATTTACTCAGCATTTCATGATAGTGCATACGACAATAAGTTTCTTGTTTTAAATCAAACCATATTTTATTATTTATATTTATAACAGAACTTAGTCAGAAAATATTTGTTTAATAAAAATTTAAGCGAATAGAGATTCAATTTCAGATTAAAGCTGTTCATATTTAGTGTTTAAGACGCAGCAGAAAGTCGAAGTAAGTATTTATTTAAATGTGTACTTACTTCTATGTACTTTAAATTTTTCACCAAACATGAATTTAATTCAACACTCTCCTTAACATTCATCGTTCGCTTTATTAACTAATTTACTTTTAAAAAATAAAATATCCGTCCAAAATCAAAATATCCGTATGTCGTCCACCTCCGTAGTGTAATGGTCAGCACGCTCGGTTACCGTTCTGGAGATCCCGGGTTCGATTCCCAGGGGGTCGGGGTCAAATCAATGATTCTGAAATGTGATTTTTTTCACTCTTATATTAATTCAATATTACCCTGGACTGTTACCTGAAGCGGAGGGCTGATCACCTTTCCTTCATGTTTAACGATCAAGATAACACTGCGATTATATGATGCAGTGCCATATGCACCATTGGGATGTGGATAAGGGTTTGAGTGAATGAATATACAAAATATAAATTTGATTCCCCCTTATTAATTTACTATCTTCTTATAGGTGTTTAACTTGATATAATATGAATCATCAATTTTTATTTTAATAAAAAAAGGATGAAATTCATAGCAACCCAGGGCTTGCAATCAGGCATTTGGCTGACTTAAGCGATCACTTTATACATTTTGTAAGGTTCACCATTTGGCCCAATATTGAACGTCCATGTTGCATTCATATTTTAAACTTGTATAAGTATATGAAATGGTCTCGATTATCTTTTACGCTTCATTATTAAATCATGCTTCTATAAAACCCCTCACACAATTATAGGTACGTTGTCATTCATCGTATAGCGTCGGCACATAAGATTACTTTTAAGGAAAGAAAAATTGTATTATTTCATGTATTTTACACTAAAATGGATAAATATTACCATTAAATGACTTTTGAATCAATCATCAAAATATATGCTTTTTAACAGGAGCAAAATTAATATTTGTTACATAAATTTGTCTTGTATTTTGTTACAGTACAAAATATATTAAAAGTTATCGTTCAGGTACAAATCTACATTTTGAATTACCAAACAAGTCACGTGATCATGGGCGTGACTAATCATGAGATGATAGCTGTGACAACCGAGGTGCAATTCGTAATAATCGATAACGAACAGCAATCAAAATATAGAATTATGTCTGAACAATATCTTATATCTTATATCCTATATTTATTTAATATTGCCCTGGACTGGTCTCCGAAACGCAAGAGTGATGAACCTTGCCTTCATATAAGTAACGATTAAGATAACTCTATTTCGATGCAGTGCCGTGTATGTGTGTGTGGGTGTGTGGGTGTATGTGTGTAGTAAATGTCTGTTAGTTTCAAAATCCATCAAATTTATTTTATTTTAATTTCTGTACGTTTATTTTATGCACATACTTCTAAAGATATTTTTACTCATTATTCAGTAAAAATAATTTATAACAGTGAAAAATTTCTAGTAGAATACAAACAATTTTATTTATTTTTTAAACAACAAAAAATATTACAATCCCCTTATAGTTACGGTTCGTTATTCTGATTTTTTTTTAAGTTACCACCACATTCTTCTGACAGCAAATGGAAGATCCTTATGTTTTCATTAATTCGGAAGTTACCTTATATTTAAAATAAATAGTATCATCGCAATTACAACATAAAATCTATGAAATCCAAATATTTTAAGTACGGTCTTTTTGAAATCACTTTTCAATTGTTTTGGTCAAGGGTCTTAGAGAGTTCACTCTCATGTGGAGGGTAATTTTAAAATGCGAATAAAATAACCCGGCGATACCCGTTCCCGGATACTCCCAAGTGCTGTCGTAGCAAAAAGTGGTCTAAATTACCCCACGACCTTATCTTATCAGCCGTGACATCACTAAACGTTTAATGGGTCTTTTCACTAACATTCGTTTAACTTAATCCGATTTTGGTCCTTACCTGGTTGCTTGTAGAAGGCCTTATGGCAACTTTTATACTAGGAAATGCTACTTTAAACAATAATATATTAACGCATTTTTTACGGACACTGTTAATTCTGTTTGAACTTTATGCTTAAACTCGCCCTTTATTACAATGATATTGAATTTGAAGTGTTTTTTATTTTCATCAATTTTTTACTCTCGGACACTAGATTATTCACCTTCTGAATGACTTATCAATATAACAGCTATCTCAAGTTGAAATAAAACACTTTGATTGTTAAACGAAAGACGATGGAATTCTGAGCAGCTAGTTGCCGATAGAAAACCTTGAAGGCGTTTGTGGTCTCTACAAAGATAGAGGATATAGATAACTAGTGAGTTTATTAAAATAAATATAATATTTGGGGTATTTTAAAAAGATTAAACAAATTGTATCATCAATTGATTGAGCATTCACTTGAGGAATAACAAAATCATAAAATACAAAAATTTAACGTAACATTACGTAAATTGAGTGAAAATAGTACAGAAAACCATAATTAAAGTTATTTTGAAACTAAAAACATATATCCAACAAAATTATTATTTGAAAAATTTCAAGTCCCAAATATAGAATCCATTTATAAAAATTTTTCAATTTAAAAATTTTTCAATTTTAAGCAATTTTTCAAATACCAAAGGGTGACAACTATTTAAATTTAACGAAAAATTTATCATCAAGATTCTCAAATGATTTTTCTACTCCAAAATGCAACACCAAGCAATTTCAGCAAAACTTCAAATATTTAGCAATCAAACATTTCAATAAACTCCCTAAAGAAATTAAAAAAATAGATGATACAAAAATACTTAAGAAAAAAATTAAAGCTCTTTACATTTAAATCTTGAAAAAATATCCAAAAAACTATTATATCTTTTATTATATAACATTAAACCACGAGTGTAAGTCCCTCTCCAAGCACAAGAGCACAGTCTCTTTTATGGAGAGGCACAGCGAATCGAAATATAAAAGTTCTCCATATGTATAAATGATTCAAATGTATTATGTTATAAATAAAAATGTAAATATATAAAATGAATAAAAAATAAAAAAATACATTGAGAAATAACAAAATGATTAAGATATAAAATAAAAATTATTGTAGAAGGCCACTTTAATTTACGACGTAAATACAACATAAAGACAAAACTACAGCATTTATACTAAAAAACTCAAAAGTTGTCTTATACAAGTGATATTTTTTATTCTGTATTCATATTAAACTAATTAAAAGAATTATATGTATTTGAAAATAATTTTACCCATACTTAATATATTTTTGTATGTGTAATCCAACAGCACTCTGGGAACACCATCATATCCGTTTTATTTCAACTAACATGATATTTATTTTATGACCACTAATGCTGTCATCGATAAATAACAAAAAATGACATCATCCAAGTTGTTCCCAGGAGAAGAGAATGTTCTAGGAGTTAACATCTTCCTTGTCATTACCTTCCAACATGCCGCCCATATGTTCCCATTCTGGGGGTAATCCTCGGGGAGACGCTTCACATGAGAGAAGTCTATCTTAAATCGATTTGTACGGTAACCGTTCGTCAGCCTAATACCTCTACTCAGGCAACGTGCCATATTGTATAAATGTACAGATTATGAATATTCTACAGGTAAATACGAAACCCTAATGAAACAAAAATAAATAATGTACATATATTCGAAAATATCTACTCTGATGTGGGGAGTAGCGACTATTAATTAATAGACTTTTTTTATTAAATAATGATATGGTGAAAAACATATTAAAAACGTATATTAAGGCTTTTTATGTAAAACTCATTTTAAGCCGAAACATTTATAATATTTGAAATAAAAAAAAAAAAAACATTTATAAAGACATACAATAATTGATTAAAAATTCGTTTATCAAAACATATATTATTATGAAAATATAAAACTTATATAATATCACTTATAATAATAAAACCCTTATCCGCACCCCAATGGTGCATAGGGCACTGCTTCATATGAACACAGTGTTATCTTGTTCGTTTACACATGAAGGAAAGGTGATCAGCCCTCCGCTTCAAGTACCAGTCCAGGGTAATATTGAATAAATATTACTGTGAAAAAAAAAAACACTTATATTTATTCGACCCCCTTTGGGAATCGAACCCGGGACCTCTAGAACGGTAGCAGAGCGTGCAGACCATTACACTACAGAGACGGACAAAATAACATATTAAAAACGTATATTAAGGCTTTTTATATACATAGAACTCATTTTAAGCCGAAACACTTATTATATTTGAAAGTAAAAAAAATATCTATAAAACATACAATAATTGATTAAAAATTCGTTTATCAAAAAATATATTATTATGAAAAGATAAAACTTATATAATACCACTTAAGGTTTATAAAATACCACTTAATCTATACGACTAGTTTCAAACTACAGATGCTCTCTCCAGCAATTGAAAATACTAGTCACTATTTATTTTAACCTGTTGATATGAACATTAGCAGTTCTTTTTAATCTGTCGTATTTTCTTTATTAAGAAAAAAAAATTATTTCCATTCCGGACATAAAACTTTTACCATCTTAAATATTTAAAACTAAACATCGCGTTTTTTCTTCAATCTTCAAACCCTTATCCGTAGCCCAATGGTGCATAAGGAACTGCATTATAAATGCAGTGTTATCTTGATCGTTAACATACGAAGGAAAAATCCTTATAAAATAACATTGAAAGTGAAGTAAATTGAGAAATCGTATGATATATTTTTTGAATGATATTGCATTAAATTTACATTAAAACTTCTTTGAAGATTACGTGAATTTTGATTAGAAATAGAAAATTTACCAAGTGAGGCAGAATACCTATATAATCCATCTTAATTTGAATGGACTATTCCTCAGAAATCACAGCGAAAAGTTTGAGTTTTTCTACTCTGAGCGGTATAAACCCCGAAATTCCAGTTGACAGCCACTGATTCCGACAATCAGTCACTGAAAAATTTCCCCCGATCTCAACGTTTCTTTTGATTTCGGCTTCCAGTGGATACATATTTTGACAGTTGAAAAATTGAACAAAAAAACAGATGCCGCTTTGTCGCCAAGATAATTATTTGCTCGCGTCAAGAAGCCTCTCGAGAAATTCGTAATTACGCTTTGTTCCAGCCTAATTCGTGATAAAAAAGATGGCAGGTGGACAATTGAAATACACATTTAAGTAACAAGTAAGATTGAAAAAAATCTGCCTTTATTTTTACCCTACTTAATGAGTTTTATGATTAAAAATTATTTTTTGAGGTTTGTTTATTTTTAAAAGATAGACTCAAAGAGGTAGATTTGATTACAACGATACGCTGAAAATAGTTGAACTTATAATAGAAATATAATTTTCGGAGGAAACCCTCACCTTACTGCTCAGAATGCGGTACTCGTACTAACTCCAGCGTATGGGGCAGTACATGCAACTTAGTAAAAGTGTTGGATCAGACTAGATTAATAGCAGTTCCTCAAACAATAAAATAAATAAAATAAAACCCTTATCCGCACCCAATGGTGCATAGGACACTGCGTCATATAAACGCAGTGTTATCTTGATCGTTTACACATGAAGGAAAGGTGATCAGCCCTCCGCTTCAGGTACCAGTCCAGGGTAATATTAAATAAATATTACAGTGAAAAAATCACTTATATTTATTTTACCCCCCTTGGGAATCGAACCCGGGACCTCCAGAACGGTAGCCGAGCGTGCTGACCATTACACTACGTAGGCGGATAAATAAATGTATAGTAAAGTAAGTAAGATAAAAAATCCGTTACATAGATTAGTAATCATTAATTAAATAATTGAGAAACGTTTAACTTTAAGTTAAATAAACTCGGGAACAGTCAAGTAAAGTAAATTCTAGAAAAATTCAGCGTGTCAGGAATCAACAGAGACTGGTGGATAGTTTTGCCTCTAGCCATTTTTGCTTATCCTTAACCTTGTACCAAAACGACATTAGCTAAATAAATATAAAAGTTAAAGGCAAAAGAAGGCGATTTTTGATCCAGTTTAATTAATATCAAATTGAATTTTGCTATCTTTATGTATTTTGACTGTATTGATGTTTGTATATTATACTAAAACCGTTGTTAACTTTGTGGTATGGTAATATAACACTTTCCTTATAATTCATCGTTCACTTGATGTAAAACAGCATTTTAAGTAGTATTACACAAAGTTAACGATCAATGTTAATGAGAGTTTTATTTTTTAACTGTTTTGATATTAAGATACTTTTTAACTGTGTACAAACGTCAGATTTTTGTAAAATGAATTATTTCTTTAAACAAATAATCTTTGAATGAGCTCTCCAACAATATCTTCAAATAAATTCTCTTCTCAAAATGTGTTATTTTATTTTATTTTGTATTAAAATTTTCTTTACAATAAATTCCTTTTTTAATGCTGTTATTGCAAAAACATCGCGAAAAGATAAGTCTAAATTCTCATAAATTCGTTAATTTTTAAACGTCACGTCTCTTTTTTCCTCCTAGTCAAATAGTCATATTTTTAGACGATCTCATAGTCCTATGAAATATTCGAGAAAAATAGATCTCACGACACATTAAGTAAACATTGGGGCATATTTCTGGGTATTCTTCACAAAACAGCCCTCGGAAGGGGTTTGCTAAATTACTCCCAGAGCAGGCTGTAGGAGTGTATTGTGATGAGCTGCCGGAGGCTCCTGAAAGAACTATTGCCTTTTCCTCCCCTTTGTCGCGCTAAGCTCCGCGAAGGACAAATGGCTCGTAAGTAAAAGATATAAGGGATGTATGAACAAGTTCATATCTCCAGCCATATCACTTGTCTCATTTTCTTCGCTAAACGGAATAACCCATTCAGAAAACTATTGTTATCACGAACTCAAATGAGTTTATAAAATTCATTTACCACACCTAAATCCATTTTTAAAATGTGTAAATTGGTTAATGAACACTACTACCTAACTAACTAACCATCACGCTACTTTCCCGTAGAGGAATGCAGAGATAATAGAAAGCCTCACCAATCTGTCTTTGCATACCTTTTTGCCTCTTCCACATTCATGCATCGCCTCATGATGATCGATGCACTTAGCAACGTTACCAAACAACATATGTTTTATCAATGATATCATTAATTTATAAAATAAAATAATTAAGTTTTATATTGTATCAGCATATGAATTCAGATAATAAAATAATTACTTCTACTGCTATCCATCACGCCACTTCCCGCAAAGGAAGGCAGAGAGAATAGATTACCAAACTACTCTGTATTTGCAAACAATCATCGCATCTCCTACATTCATGAAACTCCTCATACATACCTCCACCGATTACTCCGACTATTGACCTGATCACTTTAAAGTATTTGAAAACTTGATCATACCAAGATTTCCTTGCCTTTCTTCTGCTTCAATTTTCGGTTCATGACTTTGTTTTACTGTTCTTTCCTCACTCATTCGTTCCAAACCATGTCAACATACCATTCTTTATTTCGTCTATAATGCATTTCAGCATTTCCTTATTCCCATTTGAATATCTTGATATCGTTGTACCGCACATTTATCTGAGAGATCGCATTATGACTGCAGTCAGTTTACTATCATTATCCTTTTTTCAACTCTATGCTTCACTTCCAGAAATGAGAGTTGGAACCATGACTTTGTGTAATACCAGTTATATATATTTTTTTTAAATACAGTAATGGGTACATTTTCAATTCCATATTTAACAAATGGTACATATTTTTTATGTATTTTTTACTGCTTGTTCTCTTTCAATTTCAATTAAAGGATTTTATGAGTTACTTTTATTTGTCGAGTTTATTTAAAAATCATTGTGAACGGTGTGGTAGGAATATCAACGTACGTAGATTTCTTTACACCATTTTGAGTGTGTTCAAATACGTGTTCACATAATCTGGATTATCTCCAATTACAGGAGTTTTTTTTTTTTTTTTGTTATTTTTTGTTTCTCATGTGTGTAATTATAATCCTGGATTCAGACCTCACATACTAATAAGATTTTCTGCTTAGTGAAAAAAAAATTGAGTAGTGTGGTTGTCAATAATGGGTAGAATTGGTGAATGTTACACCTGTGAAAAGTTATCACTTAAACCAGCCTATGACGGTCGTCAGCCCCGTAAATGCCCAGAATTCCACATTCTTCTTCATCTTTGATGAGATGTCAAAAAAAATAATTTAATAATAAATAAGATTTCCTCTGTTAAGCGTTTCTCGCATTCACCCTTTTAATCCATAAAGAAAATATTCATTAATTACATAAAGTTTTTCAATATTTTTTGTTAAACTAATCTTTACGATTAAAAATTACAAGAACTCTATTTTATTCGTGTTTTATTCAAATTATAAAGTTACTAACCACCTATCATTTCCCATTTGAAATTAACGATTAAATACTTGGAGTTATTTTAAGGCGTACTTATCTCACAGATGGAAATTTCTCGAATTTCTGCAAAACTGACAATCTCAAGCGGGAAGGAAATTTATCTCAAAAAGTCTTAAAATTTTATCGTTTCACTTCCTTTTGACAATTTAATCCACAGTTATGCCTTGAGGCTAATCCGATTGTATTTACAGTTTTAAAATATATTTCGAATATAATATCTAACGTGACAAGAAATTTGAATATTATTTTTGTAAATAATATTCAATATTTTGGTCCGCCTCCGTAGTTTAATGGTCAGCACGCTCGGCTACCGTTCTGGAGGTCCCGGGTTCGATTCCCAAGGGGGGTAAAATAAATATAAGTGATTTTTTCACTGTAATATTTATTCAATATTACCATGGACTTGTACCTGAATCGGAGGGCTGATCACCTTCCCTTCATGTGTAAACGATCAAGATAACACAGTGCCCTATGCACCATTGGGGTGCGGATAAGGGTTTTATTTTATTATTTAAATAAACACTTTTTCAAATTATATTTAATATAAAAATGATTAAAGAAAACACTTGTATTTTACCACTTGAGTTTTATTATAGACTACATGTTTCAGAATAACCCTTAACCCTAACCCCAACCCTTTCCCTTCACTTTCCCCTCGCCTTATTTATAGAACAATTTTATATTTTAGTTATTATACATACCTGAATGATGGAAGTTTAACTTCTGAAACATGTAGTCTTTAATAAAACTCAAGTGTTAAAAAACAAGTGTTTTCTTTACTCATTGTAACATGTCTTACCACAAAGTTAATGCCGAAACAATAAATAAAATATATTCAATATGTATAACATAACATCTTCTTATAAGAAAATTAGATATAAAATGATAGTCTGCCTCCGTGATGTAATGGTTTGAGCGTTTAGCTACCATGCTGGAGGTCCTGGATTCGATTCCCAGGAAGGGGTAAAAATAAATATTGGTGATTAAACACTCTTATATTTATTTAATATAACCCTGGACTGGTCCCTGAAGCGCAGGAGTGATCACCTTGCCTTCATGTAAGTAACGATCATGATAACACTGTGTCAATACGATGTTGTGCCCTATGCATTGGGTGCGGATAAGGGTTAATAATAAATGATAATAAAACCCTTATCCGCACCCCAATGGTGCATAGGGCACTGCTTCATATAAACGCAGTGTTAAATTGATCGTTTACACATGAAGGAAAGTTGATCAGCCTTCCGCTTCAGGTACCATTCCAGGGTAATATTGAATAAATATTACAGTGAAAAAATCACTAATATTTATTTGACCCCCCCTGGGAATCGAACCCGGGACCTCCAGAACGGTAGCCAAGCGTGCTGACCATTACACTACGGAGGCGGATAAGGGTTAGAAGAATAAAATGATAAAATTAATAAAGACTGCTATTTTTTAGCATGATGTACAATTTTCATGAAAATCAATAAGCTAATCCAATTATAACGCATATAAAACGAATAATTTTTTGTGAACTATAGAGTTAAGAAAAATAAAAACTGTAAATACTTCGATATGTGAAACAATTTAATGATTTTAGTTTTAATTTTAAAAAACACATTATGTTTTTTTTTTAAACTTAAAATCTAAGATCGTTAGGATTTGATGATTTGACGAATTTTTAAATAAAAGCGTAACAAAGTATAGGTTTAGCGGGAATCAATTATACTCGTAATTTGAAAATATTTTAAATTTCTTTTTTTTAAAGTATGAAGTATCCTGTACATATACTTTATGGATAAGGGTAGCTTGATTAAATGAAACTGATTCCTTGACAATCCTTTGAATGGCCTCCCCGGCAAGTCCAAATGGCACACGGAAACATTCACACGTATTTCGATGTGATTTAGAAAGTAATTTGTACGTAAAGTTTGGAATAGGCTTAACCTGATAAGCTTTTGCCTGTGAACGACAAATATAAGAAGGTGGGGAAAAGTTTTTCTTGACTTAAGAATTTCCACAAAGCCTCAGCCATTATCGTTAATTCTCATCCGGGATAGTAGTCGAGAAAGCCGTCCTCTTACGTGTCTCCCTTAAAAGTGTATTACCCGCAAAATGGCTGAAAAAGGGAAATGAAAAGGAAAAATCAAAGTACGGCAGTTAATCGCCGAACCAAGTTATTGGACTTCTGCCAACCGGTGGTAGTTTTTGAATTGCAGTTTAATCCGTCGTCATAATTCAATTCCTACCCCATTGGTTTTAATTATGACTTTGGCGGCACGACTTTCCAGGCGCACTTATATTATTAATCGGAGATTTCCATATGATATTAAAAGTCCTATGTAGTCAACGTCATGCAATAATTTAAGGAGGATTTTTATTCTTCAAATGGAAGAGAGTCTGCACTTGTATATTTTCATCTTCTACACCTATCTAACTCACTTAAAATAATATATTATTAGATTAAAACCAATATTTTTAGCTTTTCCACTTTATTTTTATTTGACCAGCGACCGGGTTTCGGGTAACGACGAAACCCGGTCGCTGGTCAAATAAAAATAAAGTGGAAAAGCTAAAAATATTGGTTTTAATCTAATATATATTTAAAATGCAATTCCATCACGAAGTGTCAGTGGATAATATAAATCAATTAAAATAAAAATAATAATAAATTTGGATAACTAATATAGCGCCATTTTCGTAAAATAATACCTCAAGGGCGCTTCACTGTGAATGAATTGGGGAAAATATTATGGTGGAAATGATTTAGCAAACAAATGTGTTTTTAGTCTTTTTCTAAACATCATCTCACTCTCACTATTTCTAACCATTGGTGGAAGAGCATTCCACGCCGTACGTATTAAAGTACACATTAAATTACATATCTTATCCAATTTAATGGACACATCTTACCCAATTTTTTAAAAATAAAATAACAGAGGATATCTGAATTTTTCCTTTTTAATATATTACAATATTGTTTTTCAGACGAATGTGCGGCCACAACATGTAAATATGATAGGTGTTCAAATGATGAAATAAAGAAAAAAATAATTTAAGGTTAATAAGATAAACATTACATTACACGCTTTAAAACCAAGCTTAGCCAAATAAACGCTAGGATAAATTAAGAAAGGTGTGGAGAGATGGTTTGGACACATGGAAAAAATGAGTGAGGAAAGATCAGTAAAACGAATTCATGATACAAATGAAGTAGAGAAATGGAAATAGGATAAGAAGAAGATCAAAGAAAGGTTGGCATAAAAAGTATTTTTAACACTTGAAAGTGGACATGTCAGGAGTCGAAATATTCGTCGGGAATAAATGTATACTGAGATGCATAAATGTGGAAGAGGCGAATATTGTAAACAAAGACAGATTTGTGTGGCATTATATTTTCTCTTTCTTATCCTACGAGGAAGTGGTGTGATGGTTAGATATGTATCCCCAAGTAGAAGTCTAGAATATTTTTATGTATAATATGGATATTCGTGATTAAAAAATGTGAGAAATAATAAACATTGAAATAAAATAATAATGTAACAATTAGTTCTATTAAAAACGTACATAATACAACTTCAACTTTTTGTTCTGAACAAAATTAATTGCAAATTAAGGATTATTTCAATAAATACACCTCAAATAATATTTTGCGATACTAAAGTGTATTATGTCAAATAAGGGAATCTCAAGAAGCTGAAATTAACAGAAAAATATTTCTATGAGAATCATCCTTAATAAAAATAGATACGAGTAAGAAATGAAAAAATAAGTCATTCGCTTCTAAATTTAATTATTCTGATATTAAACATATATTTAACGACTGATTTAATGAAATTGATGTAAATTGTAATTTAGATTAAAATATAGCCATAAGAATACCATACAAGAAAAAATCCTGTGGAACAAAAATGTTTAATGTACAGAAGAATAAAAATAAAGAATAAGATGTAAAAATGGATGAATGAAAGCTGATGGAATTTAAATGTAATGGATGTAACTGTTTATACTTTTAATAAGTTATACAATTCAAACTGAAAAAAATATGCCGGAGGGTTGAAATAAATATTAGTAATTTTACACTATAATATTTATTTGATGTTTCTCTGGACTGGTCCCGGAAGCGCAGGAGTGATCACCTTGCCTTTATGTAAGTAACGATTAAGATAACACTATGTCAATACGTAGCAGTGCTCTATGCACCATTGGGTGCCAATAAGGGTAAGACAAAATATATGTGTAACTGTAATAACAACTTCAGAATAAATAATAATAAAATTTATAAAAATAATCAAACAAATTTCCCCTCAGACGTGAAAATCTTAAGCAAATAAATAATGCAAATTACCATTCTAATAGAGCGAAAAATCGTTCAGAAAAGCATTTTCCAATGCACTTACTAATAAGTGCCCATAATGATCAGAGTTCAGCTTAGTTAAAATTTATTTATTATTTCTTTTTAAATTTGTATTTCGTTTTAAGTTAAAGTTGATTGTAAACCCCGCTTATAAAAAATTTTAGATTTTCGTACCAATATTAGAAAAATTAAATAGGTTACTGATTTAATTATGCTTTTTAGCTACTAGCTCTACTTTTTTACACCATACTTACCAAGCATTATTTTAATTCGCATAAACTAAAAATCTAGACAGTCCTTTTACTGTTGGGAGCGGGTAGAAATCAGAACAGAATATATTGAAACAAGTCAAACGTAAGGACAAGGACATGTCCCAACCATGTCCACCTTCTTCTCTTCAGGACTTCCAGTATGAGGGGCTGTTGAGTTCTTCTCCTCACATCGTCATTCCTGACGAAGTCATACCACTTTCAGTGGTATGACTTCGTCCTTAGAATGCCACCTGAGTGCATCAACTTCTCATGTCTCTTCTTCCAACCCCGAGGATTCCGGCGCCCCGGAAGGCCGCTGACGACCATTCACCGACTATACTCAGCAGAACTTCGAGACGCCGGACTGACCTGGGAGGAAGCCATGAAGGAGATGGCGCGTGACATAGTGACTTGGAGACGACTCGTGTTGGCCATATGCTCCACCTAGGGAGCGAACATGGAAGAAGAAGAGGAAGACAAGTCAAACTTAACATATTTTGTTAAACAATACTCTCAGAACTAGTGGGCAGGTCTTAGCAGATTGGTTTTTAATAATTATTGTTCTTATAAATACCGCGATGCAACGCCTTATGCACCACACCTTGTATGTGCAGATAGGGATAAAAAAAGTGGTTATTTTGATATTTCAGTTAATTTAAAATACAAACATATTTAACAAACCATATGGACAATTAAAAAAAAAGGTAAAAATGTTTTAATTTGACTTCACCTTGGGTTATTTTTCCATGATTTACGATATTCTTGTTTTTGTTAGGTACCTTTTCTAAAGATTAAAACCTTGGCACGATTTTTTGTTAAAGAACAAAAATTATAAAATTATTTAACGTTACATTACCTTACGTTATCATATACAACGCCTATGGGTGAATTCTTTTTCGCAAACATGTAGCCTACTTTATTATTAAAATGTATCTTCTAAACATGTTACCCTCGGGCAAACTTGTTAACTTTTAAAAAAATCATTTAAGGGTAGGTATTGTGTACATAAAAGTACCTCGGCTTAACCTTTATCGTGTGTAACTTCTGGAATGTGTATTAACAGTACATTAAAACGGAAAGTTTAACAAAAATAAAGTACAAAGGAGAATTGAGAAATAAGCTATTTTTATTTTTGTTTACTCATTATTTTAAATGTAAGAACAAACTACCTAGGATTATTTTAATAATTTAAAAACATTAAATAGTTGTTAAAACAATAAATTTAAATTAAATAAAATAAACTTTTTGTATTCAACATTGAAAAAAGGATAAAATTTTCTCAAAATCAAATATGAATTATTAACATCAAAAGAAAGTTTACGTAATAAGCAACTCATAAGCTGTATATAAATAGCAAATCGGACATAATGTTTCCTGAATGTTAAAAATAGATTTTTTTTAGAAAATGGTTCAAAGGTTTCTAAACATATATCTAAGAATTCTATTTATTGGGTAATATCTACAACCATTTAAATATGAAAATAAAACACTTTTAAAAGACAACTTTTAAGTTTATTATTGCTTACATCATCAGATGTTTTGAACTCCGGGTGGCAATACAAATTGTTTGTATTTTCACCTATAGATGAGAACATTTGTAGTTCTCAAAACTAGTCTTGTTTACTTGAATTCACTCAAAAGTGATATTTTTACTTTAAACCGGCACAAGTGTTTTATTTTGATATTTTTAAGGAATGGAGTTTTTGAGAGCTATCACATAAAGTGAACGATGAACGATAAGAAAAGACCATTTATTACCATTCCACAAAGCAAATAATGCTTTTAAAGTATAAAACTAACCAGATTTTAACCTGAATTTTGATTGAAAATTTAAATGAATTCTTTTAGAATATTTCCAAATGTTTTCCAGCCTTCGGTTTTACATTTGAAAAACACGATATTAAAATATTAATATGAGAAAAACAGTGAGTAAATAAGAATTGTCATTTTTCGCTGCTCATAATACCTCTAAATTAGATATTTATTCATTTATATTTAAACAATAAAATGAAATAATTTTCCTCTCTTTTCTGTTTTTTTCATCCCTTATCATCACTTTCAGGGCGGAATGAAGAGATTCCGTTGAACAAACAATGGAAAAGACGTGCCCTATACAAATGGCCAGCAGCTTACGTTATATTATATATTTATTATATTCCTATTCAATATTTACACAGCGTAAGATAACCGTTATGAAAAAAATACAATGTCTCATAGATCGTATCGTTTATTGGAGATTCTTCTAGTTTCGGAAAACTGGATATTTTGACAAGTAATCTCTCTTCGAGAAGACATCGTTAATGTTATTTGCTTTTGCTTTATTTGATTTAATGTTCATAAATAAAATAATATATTGGTTCATTTCACAATACAATTTTGTTTAGATTTCAGTTTATACAGCCAACTGTATTAAGATTTCATTGAATCCACATACATTTCTTACTACAAACAATCCCTTTTTCACGCTCAATTTGTTGAAAATTGCCTGTTTTATTTCACGAATAAAAATAAAAATAATGAATGATGTATGGTCAAACACATATTAAGCAATTGAAAATAAATTCTGTGAAAAAATAGTGAATTTTTGCAATTTTAATTGATGACTTAAGATTTTTGTAACTGTTTTAGTCTTTTTCATTGTGATAAATATTAATTTAAAAATATTTTACATCTTGAATGGGGCACAAAGACCATCGAAAATCTGGCAACTTATTTTTTTATTGTAAATATACATTTAAATATCCGCCTCCGTGGTGTAATGGTCAGTGTGTTGAGCTACCATCCTGGAGGTCCCGGGTTCGATTCCCAGGGGGGAAGTGAAAATAAATATTTGTGATTTTACACTATAATGTTTATTTCATATTTCCCTGGACTGTGTGTTTGTGTGAATTTATTTTTTAATATTTTTATAATTTTTTATTACATAATGCCTTTAAATATCTTTTTCTACTCGTCTACTCATCGTCACGCTGTACCTCTCCAAAAAAAATAGCCCTTGTGCTTGGAACTTCAAACAGAATATGAATTTGTTTAATTTTTGTTTCCTTTAATTGAGATCGTAAAACCTTTAGCAGTTTGTTCTCCTTTATGAAAATATTTAATTTGTCAACATATTGTACACACATATGTATATATATATATATATATATATATATATATATATATATATATATATATATATATATATATATATATATATAAATATATATATATATATATATATATATATATATATATATATATATATATATATATATATATATATATATATATATATATATATATATAAATATATATGTATATATATATATATATATATATATATATATATATATATATATATATATATATATATATATATATATATATACATATAAATATATATATCTCCTTTCAAAAACGTCATAAATCAAAAAACTTGATTTTCAGGAGAACGTTTTTAAAGTTTAAAAATGTAACAAAATGTATTAAAAATAAATATCAAGCCACTTATTGAACTTTTTACTGTGCAACATATCGTTTAAGGTAAAACCTGTAGGTTTTTTCTCCATTTGAAAAATATTAAGTTTATTTAAAAATATAATTAAACAATACCTTTTCTTAAAAATGCAAAAACAACACTTTCTGGGCGTAGCGGGTTATAGTAGCGGGTAAATATTAAGTAAAAAATATGCCGTTTTTGCTGGGATATAATACATTTTTTGGGCATTCCGAAAACATGCACAACTGAAAATTGGCGATATATATATATATATATGTATATATATATATATATATATATATATATATATATATATATATATATATATATATATATATATATATATATATATATATATATATATATATATATATATATATATATATATATATATATATATATATATATATATATATATATATATATATATATATATATATATATATATATATATATATATATATATATATATATATATATATATATATATATATATATATATATATATATATATATATATATATATATATATAATTACATAAATTGTCAAATTGGTGTTATGAAACTCGTGAATCTGAATAATTTCAGGGAGAAATTTCAGAGTAATATTAATAGGTAAGTTCAGCAAATATTTAATTCAAAAGTGCAAACCCATCCAAACCCTTCCCCGTTATATGAACAAGTTATTCACGAGTTGAGGCTAACGAACTACTGACAAACCCGTCTGTTTGCATGGCGCGGTGTGTAGTATAGTCAAGCCTTAAACCAATAACTCATCTCCTCATTACATTAATGGACTTCCCATTATTACACCGGCCATCTCTATCTTCAGGATCTTTGGATGATTAAGCCGACTCTATATCACGATCAAGCTCACTCTAGTCCATGTTCGAGCCGACTTTGCTCAATGATTAAAGCGACTTAAGTCAATCAATAACTGACACAACTCCGACCATCTGCAATGGGCAGTCATTAGAACTTCAGGTTTACTGTTACTGTCAATCACTTAAGCTCTCCGTCTTTACAAATGAGTCATTAGAAACTTTGATTAATTTATTGCAGCAATGCATTTTGACACTGTACAGTGTTACTTGCTTCAATTTATTGTCTCTTTTGATTTTTTTTCGCACTGAATAATGCATTAGGCAAAACACAGTGCCAACTAGATCATAAAATATTTGTAAACAATGCGATCCGCCCTCTTTGGTTAAAGCGCTATGGGTAAATCATTACTATTTTTAACATTACTGATTCGTAATTAACTTAGGGGTAATTTTTATAAAATTTTAGCAATGTAAATAAAATACCTCTCACCAAAATTTTAAAAGTTCTGTAATATTGACCCGTAATGTTGTTTGTATACTGAAATAGTGATTGTCCTGACGAAGAGATGGGTACATCTTGAAACCGGTAGATTAAAATCCTATTGAATTTTTTTATACTAATATTACTATCATTTTGTTTAAATTATAACTGTTAAAAGAGTACGAAAATGAAAAACGAATAAATACCATATTTATCAGTAACAGAAGAAAGACATCAATTGCTATAGTCTTCGAGATTTCATATCCGTACTCGCACTTTGCTAAATTTGAAACTCAACTAGTTGTCATTTTTAATTTTAAAAAAATACTTGGTAAGTACCACTGTTTCTTAAAATCTACTATGACACGTGTTTCGATGCATTCCGCATCATTTCTAAACACCCTTTACGTTGTTTAAAATAATGAGGAAAGCATCGAAACACGTGTCATAGCAGATTTTAAGAAATAGTGGTTTCACTAAGTATTTTTTTTTAAATAAAAAATGGATTGGTTTTACCACAAAGTGACTGCTGAATCAATGAATAAAATAAGTGTAATCTTAGTAACACATGTATTATACATACAAATAAACTAATACAATCGCTCGCGGTAATTATTCATTGTTGTCTTGTAATACCCGCACAAATCAAAAATGGTTTTTAAGATTATTTTTTAAATTTATCACAGTTTGTAGGAGTAGGTACGCATCATTGTTAGGAAGTCATTATTCTAAAAATAAATCATTTTTAAAAAAGTAATCAAGATTACTAAAAAGCTCCATAGTATAATTCCCTCTTTTTTTCGTCTAAAAACTCCATGGAAAGAAAATATAGTGAGATAGGACTTTGACAACATAAATAACAAGTTCTCGAGAAAAACTTTGCGTGATTGTTTTAAATACCAATAAAAGCTTTAAAGAAAAATAGTCTTCGTTTGTGTGGGTCTGATTGGAGCTCCATAGTTCTAGCATCTGACCCAAGAATGTATCTGGAAGAATCAGAGTAAGGAAAGATTGCTACATTTTATAGGAAAGTGGGTGTAATATGTTTTTGAATACTTTTTCATACACTTTTACACGGGGTATAATTTGATTGTATAAAATCAAACACACAGTATCACATACTGTTTTACTGCACTTATGTGACAATGTTGTTGGTAATAGTAGCGGAGAAAGGCCGAGGAAAACACGGCAGGATCATGTATAGTAACGTTGAGATAGGTACCACGTTATCGGAGAGAACATTATAGGAAGTTAATGTTTAAAATTGTATTTTTACATTTTAACTAGCGGAAATCACTGAAATTAGTCATGTTAAAATTAAAATTCAATTTAATTATATATTCTCACTTTAACGTTTTCTCCGATAATACAGGAGTTATCTCAACGTTGTTGGGGGGCTTACTGTATTTCAAATACTTGAAAGTGGTCAGGACAAAAGTTGGAATAATCGGCGGGTACGTATGAGAAGATGCATCAATGTGGAAGAAAGGAAGATTGTTTGCCAAGGCAGATTAGTGTGTCTTGCTATTACTCTGCCTATCCCTGCGGAGAAGCGGCGTTATAGTTAATAAGATAGTTAGTCAGTTTAATAACAATGCACTTCAAGGAAATTTCGCAAAGATTTATATAAAAAAATCAAAGTGGAATTTTTAATTGCTAGGCCGTGGTCTTTGTATGCCTCCCAAAAACCATACCCAAGCATCCTTCTCATTCAAGGCATGAGATTTTTATCACCCAGGACGTCTACTACTGACTATTCGAGGCTCTGAGACGTTTGCTTGACTTAGGTGATGCAAGAGAACGGGAAATTGATAGAAGAACCTAAAGACGGTTTGGACTCCATATGCTCCACAAAGGAAGCGAATATGTAAAAATGATATTTTAAACGATTTTAATGATTTTTTTTCAAGGAACAACCCACAAACCCTCTGCATTTAAAGGCTTCTCTGCAGGTAGGATAGTACGAAAAGGGTAGGTAAATTTGAAAAAAACATCAAAAACACCCAGACCAATTGAAAATAAGTCTTTCTTGAATTTATTTCGCACTTGGTGGGAATCAAACCCGCAACTCCAGTTTCGCAGTCGAGCGTCTACCCAACTACGCCACGGCGCCTGTTAAGAAGTCCTTTTTACGGCATTTAGCAAATTGATTGTTGTTTTTTTAGTTTACATTTGAGAGAAATTTCAATTTAATAAATCGGCATAATTGAGAGTACCTACCGCTGTAAACATGAATTTATAGTAAATAAATTTAGTTTTGCTTACATATTTTATGTTTCGAGTTAAAATCTACCGACTGCAATCCAATAGTAGTTTCAATATTAAGGGTGCCGTACACGATCATTTAACTGAAGTCCTGTTTGCTTTTAATTACCGGCCGGACAGTAACAACTGGATGCAGGCACGGAAGATGGCGCTCGCCGTCGAACGTGTCCGAATACATTATTGTTTATCTCGGACACACATTGCGAATTCCAGAATGGCTTCGCGTTGTTTTGGGGGATAAAAAGATTTTTCCTGAATAATAAAACTGGATACCCGATGGTAATCCGTCCCGGCAGTTCATTACTAAAACAGGTCGTGTCCGTTGTTAGCGAAACTTTAAAAATCTGACAAAAGAATATGCGATACATCCAGTGGCGGAGTAATTCATTATGACGTCATCTTGTCAAAAAAACTATATTCCTTTTTTTAATTCAATTTTTCATTATAAAGTTAGCTTAGTTTTATTTCGTTTTTAATTTTTACTTTTTTATTATTTTTTATTGTTATTACTCTTTTTTAAGACCGTATTTCTATTCTTTCTCTATATATGTATTTTACTTGTGTCTGTAAGTTTGTTGCGTTCTCATTTATTTAAAAAAAAATGAACGTACCTCTTATATTGCACTGTAATTCATTTCATGTTATGTGTTGTTCATTGTTTGCGAACCATGAATGAATAAGAAATTTCAAAATAATTTTCAAGGTGAAACATTGTAACCTTTAAAATTACACTGTTCACATTTTTCAACGTTTTAAAAATACATTTTTAAAAAAAAACATAGTTGTTAAAAACATAAAGAGGTATTTATTCAAACAACAAACATTTTGTTTCAATTTTAAAATATTTAAAAATACAAAAAAATCGAAATAGTGTATAATTTTTTTGTAATAAATATTTACTATTGATTGGGTATAAATAAATCTCATGTTTAACTAGTTTGCGCTAAAAATACCATTAATTGAGCTTTTTTATGGAATTTAACAAAAAAGAGCACTACACTGTTTTGTAGGATTTATTGGAGATATAAACCTTAATAAGGTTTTTTAGTTTATCATATTTTTATAATTTAGTTACCAAGTTCTTATTTTTACTGTAAATTGCCAACTTAATATGTTTGTAAATCCATTTTATCCGCTTACAATAATAATTACCTAAATATTGTCTCGTGAATACATATTGTCTGGTAAAAGATAGACAAAATTTTAAATATTTCATGAAATATCAATATCAGTTTTTTATTTATTTGAATATTCGATTTTTTTTTACAAAATAATATCTTTTATATTTGACTGTTGGAATTTACCAAAATATCAACAAAAAATAAGATACTGATCTCAGAATATATTTAAAATAATCATACTGACATATTTTTAAAGGTTACAAGGGAATGGGAATTCTTTTCACAATTTAATATGCACATACCATATGGTTGTAAAGAATTTTTCCTAACAAATTTTAATTAAGTCAGTGTGAATGAAATTAAAACAATGCATTATTGCTGGCTCGAAAAATTCACCAGTTGTTTATGTTGTACTAATAATGACAAAGTTTTTGAAACATTCCATTAAAGTTAATTTTGTAGCGAAATTAAAAACCGCACTGCACAATGTAAACTCGCTGTACTTTGTAAAATTAACTTTTTTCTTAGTTCATTACAAATGCAGTAAACGTTTTAACATAACTTTGCTTATCCAACGTCAAGACCGGTCGCTGTATCCACGGGAAGATAAAGTATATATTTTAAATAATGTAATTAAGAAAAAAGATAAACATCTTCTATCAAGATCATTTTATTTTTAAACGAGGACAAAATAAGCGCTTTAACCCAGGTCTCTCTGATCTGACAAAATTTTATCTCTTCAAATTATACCAAAAATATTCCTTGTTACCGAAATAAAATAAAAATGAATGAAAAAAGGTCTGTTTAATATTTTGAGTCAAATAATATTACAATATTATCGCGAAATGTAGAGAACATTATTTTTGTTTGTATCCAGGACCATATATAATATTTTTGTTTCTAACAATTATAATGTAACAAATGTACACTCAGAATATATTTTTAATTGATTAAAATATATGTTTTTTTAATGATAAATATTTAAAATATTTTAAATGTACCGTCTCAAATGACTTTCATAAAATGCCTGAAATATTTCTTGCTATCCTTAGAATCCTAACTGTCCTTCATATCGTTTTTCTTTGGTTTCTTCTAACTCTCTTCTGGATCCTTTTTTTTTCCTTTCGTATTTTCATTGATTCACAGTTTGATTTACATATAAATTATGTTACTGTAATTATTTGTTTATACATACTGAATATTTATTAATTTTTCGTTTAAACTAATCTGTCCACTAATTTTCAACTGAAATAAAATTATCTAACTTTTACCAATATCATCAGGGTTGGCTAGAGTTATTGCTTTTTAACAATAATCGGCTAATATACTTTTTGATATACATACCATACTTGAAGCAAATATTTAGTGTTTACCATAATTTTAATTTTTATGTTTAAATATATTAAAGAGGGTAGGTACTTAAAATTAATAAAATTTAGTTAATAGAATTATCCGAAAATATTATTGGAGCTAGAGAGAGCTATATTTTGTGTTTTATTTTAATAAAAGGCAGCGTTGTTTAAAGCAATTAATACAACTACGAAATATTTTCTGTGAACCTAAATAATAACACAGTTTGACAAATTGATTTAGATCAATATTTTTAGATGATCAAATTTATGATTGATGAATTAAAATTTACCAAAAGTATTAGAATAAAAGAAAAATAAAAAAGAACATAGAAAATAGTTAAAATCTTTAATTCTTTCGTTTTATTTCAACAATACCAAAATAATGTTATTATTAATCCATAAGTAAAAATATCTGTCATTTATTTTTATGACATTTATCAATGAATCAACGTATTATTTAAGGACTTTATTTTAGGTATTCTTTGTGTTGTTTTCCAACACAAAAACCTTAAATTAAGAGATTGGGTAAGACGTAGAAATAGTATCCAATCCACCTAGGAAATCTTTCACACTTGTAGCGGGAACGGCATCTTTTATCCTTACTTCTACGCCTATTTCTCTTTCTAGTCACGTCCTCCGTATCTTCACCTGTCCACGTGGCTATATTTGAATAGTATACGAATTTATTTAGAGTTTTCATCCTTCTTTTAACCCACTCGAGGTAGACTTGATATCGCAAAGAAAATTACCTTCTTTGATATTGTTTGATACAATAATAAAAGCGGTTACGTGGTTTTACTTCCTTATGGAACTCTTTGACATTGAAATGAGTTATTCAGTAAAGAAAATACGTTATTTCCATTTCGATTATTTTTGAAATTTTATGGTGACATCAACCTTACCTTATGTGTGATTAATCGACGAAAGCGATCTACAAGATACTTATTATTTATAAAGAAGTTGCTCATTAGAATCAACTGATCCTTAGAAATATTGGATATTTAATAAAAATCGTTTTTATATATTTTTTTGACATCATCATCATCAAAGATGAAGAAGAATATAGAAGTCCGGGCATTTATGGGGCTGACAACCGTCATAGGTTGGTTTAAGTGATCACTTTACACACGTGTAACATTCACCAATTCTACTCATTATTGACAACCACACTACTCAAATTCTTGGAAGTTCTATAAATATGAACCAATTTTGAAACATTGTTCTTGAATAACTAGAACCTCACTGGAGACATCTATTGGTGAGATGAAAAAAAGCTTTTTACTGAACAGAAACTCTTATATTAGTATGTGAGGTCCGAATCCTGGATTATAATCACACACTTGAGAAACGCAAGAAAATACTATTTTCATTTTTATTATTTAAGGTTACAAATTGACCACATAATTTATTCACAGTATTTTGAGCGTGTCCAAATACTTGTTCACAAAATCTGGATTATCTCCAATTACAGGAGTTATTTTCATATAATTATTTTTTTGGCACAAAAATTGTTTTTAATTAAAATCATATAATGTAAGCGATTCAAAATGGTTCGATGACCGATCGTCCGACAGCGGTCAAGGTTCAACCTTTTCATAAAATATCTGCACAGTATAACTTTTTTTTTAAATCACTGTACCGCACTGTTTTTGTTTTTGTTAAATTAACATCTACACAACCATTTATATCAAATACAATAACGGTAAAAAATACCATAAAGCTTCCATTGTTTTTTCTTTTCGTAAAAAAATATCGTGTTTTGAATTAATAACGTTTTTATTCAGTTTAAATTATAAACATATATTTCTCCTATTAAGAGTTGTAGGCTTTTAAAAAAACGAATATTATCTTTACTCATAAACAATCATCATCAATCAACAAATAATATTTATCGGATATTTAAAATAATAAAAATATTCATGAATTACATTTAAAATATTAAGATGGATATAAAAATTTATATTATATAATTTATTTGTATTATTTTGCAAAATAATGATACGTGCTAATCCAGCGTGCTTTAAATCGATATTTATAATTATTAATCAAAGTATCTTATTAACCATAAAAAGATATCAAATGCAGTTTATTACAATTTTATTTTAATTATAAACGAACAGTGTAGGTATGTATCTTCCCACTAAACGGCAAGTATTCGTTTTGAGGTAGGTTGAGGTAGTAGTTTTTTTTTAAAATACAGTATACTGAGTGTTAATAAAAAAAATGAAAATCTTTTTGATAATGTTTACAAACATTGAAATTTTATAAATATTTATGGAAGGTACGCAAAAATCTAAATTTGCAAAATACATAAAACAGAGAAGAATTTTAGAAGAATCTCATTTAAAATAAAATGTACTGAAATAATATGTGAAATTAGATACAATTACTTTTTTGGAATACGACACACTAACCGAAAAAATATATACACAAACTGACACAATATACTTCACAACATCTGGAGTATGTTCCAAATCTTCACAATAATTCACTAATCTGGGTTTGCGAACAAAGACTTGTGAACAATATCCAAGATTTGAGATTTGTGAACAAAGATTTAATAAAATAACTTATAATAATAGTATAAAAATAATAATATTGTAATAAAATAACTGGATAGTAAACATTTTAAATCGTGTTTTCAGGCATCTCCGAGTACGTAAAATGATTAAAAAAGAATCTAACACACATTTCATAAAGGTCTTTACTAAAACAAACTAACTGAACTCAACCTTAAATAATACCGAGGACTCATATCACTCACTCCTTTCAAGAACGTCAAAAATAAAAAAAATCGCCAATTTTCAGTTGTGCATGTTTTCGTAATGCTCAGAAAATGTACTATATCCCAGAAAAAGCGGCATATTTTTAACTTAATATTTACCCGCTACAGGGCAAAAAATGTTGTTTTTGCATTTTGAAGAAAAGGTATTGATTAATTATTTTTTTACATGTACTAAATATTTTTCAAATGAAGAAAAAACCTTCAGGTTATACCTAAAAAGATCTGTTGCGCAGTAAAAAGTTAAATAAGTGGCTTGATATTTATTTTTAACACATTGTATTATATTTTTAAACTTCAAAAACGATCTGAAAAATCAAGTTTTTTTTATATTTGACGTTGTTGAAAGGAGTGAGCGATGTGTAAAAGAAGGTGTTAATAAAGGTTATATTCAATATCGGAATCGGTTGTCAATCATGGATAGAATGGTGAATTTCACACGTGTATAAAGTGAACACTCAAACCAACCTTTGATAGGGCAAAAGCCCTGCTAATACTCAGGCTTCCACATTTTTACTTCATCTTTTTTTAGATGTCGATAACACATACATACTTATTAAATGAAAAATGCTAATGCACCGATTTTGATGCAATATTATCAGTAAATTCAAATTTCTTTATTTTTCTCATGAAATTTAAATGGTATTTTTCTTCTATATTTTTTCTATATTTTTCTCATGAAATGATATTATACATGTATTTTATTTAAACTATTTAAAATTCAATGCTAATCCTGGAACCGTCAAAGGAACGAGTATTCTCACTTTAGTGTTGGGAACAATAGTTATTAAACGATTGCCGGTTTAAAAGTCGTCAGTAGGCATCCAACTTCAGCTATGCCGAATATGCTAATCAAGCACAACTTCAATCCTCTCGTTTGTCACTTCCCCATTGTACGAAGTCTTGAAAGTCTGAAATTTCAGTACCGTCTCCTCACTCATGAACGCCAAAGTTTGGACACAGAACTGGAACGCCTTGCATCTCGCAAGTCCCATCTTGTTTTACATCTCTTGCCCATATCCAACATTAAGCATTCAAACAAAAGGTTTCCGCCACTACTTCACTTCTTTGTGATGTTCAAACTCTTGGTTTTTGCATGAAGTCTATCTATTTGTTCCTAAAATTTGGATTTTCTCCAATTACAGGAATTATTTTCGTATTATTTTTTGATATCTCATCAAAGATGAAGAAGAATATGGAAATGATGTTTTCTGGCGTTTCTCATGAGTGTGATTATAATCCAGGATTCAGACCTCAAATACTAAAAAAAGAGTTACTGCTCAATAAAAAGCTTCTTTTCACCTCACCAATAGATGTCTCTAGTGAAATTCTAGTGATTCAAGAATAATGTTTCAAAATTGGCTCATATTTATAGAACTTCCAAGAATTTGAGTAGTGTGGTTGTCAATAATGGGTAGAGTTGGTGAATGTTACTCCTAAACCAGCCTATAACGGTCGTCAGCCCCATAAATGCCCAGACTTCCATATTTTTCTTCATCTTTGCTGAGATGTTAAAAAATAATATGGAAATAACTCCTGTAATTAGAGATAATCCAGATTTTGTGAACACGTATTTGGAAACACTCAAAATGTTGTAAATAAATTATCTGGTCAAATTATAAATTTAAATTAAATTAAATGATAATAAATTAAATTAAATTAAAAAATAAAAAAATTCATCTATGATTTGATTCGATGCATTTTCATGATACGACAATGAAATAAATAACTCATGGTTTTTCTCAATGTGAACTTTTCTCAAAAAATGAGTGTGGAGGCAGTCGCAATTTTTAATTGTATGAACGTAAAAACGAAAAACTTGTTTTATATCACTTGAATATTTTATTTTGTAACGATTAGTTTCGGAACCTGTAGATGAAAGCATCTAGATTCCGAAACTAGTCGTTATAAAATATAAAATCCAATTAGTATAAATCAAGGGTTATTTTTATAAAATCATATCATACAAAAAATTTAATACCAAAACATTAATTAATTTAATTACAATTTTTTTTAAATGCATAAAAAATTATGAAGCAAATAAATAATAGTAAGAAATAAAAGCTGAGGGAGACCGAGAAAAATTGGGCATAATTAAGTATCTTAAATGCTCCAAAGAGTTCAAGTCAGATAAGGACAGATTAGTGAGGCGTTCTGTTCTCTCTGCTTATGATTTGTTAATTTAATAGTTATTTTATTTATATATATATATATATATATATATATATATATATATATATATATATATATATATATATATATATATATATATATATATATATATATATATATATATATATATATATATATATATATATATATATATATATATATATATATATATATATATATATATATATATATATTGTAAGCATTATTTTTGTTCAGGTCAAAGTTGAAAATAAATAATTGGACCGTTTTTCCTGCAGATGATTTTTGAAAACTGAAACGAAGCATCAATCTTTCTTATACCGTAGAATGGTGAACGTTACACAAGTGTCAAACGTGATTTTTTTAACCCAGCCAAACGCCACGTCGTAATCTCTGAGATTATCGAAATTTCATCTTCTTTAGTATAAAAATCCATGGATGCTTTGTCTTAGTTGAGACACTTATGATATATTATTTTAAAATATCACGACTTAAGTTGTAAATAATTCAATTATACATAATTTTCTTTTTTTCCACGTTCATCTCACGTTAAAAATAAATATAATTCAAGATGGCGGCTAATCCAATAAGGTTGGAGTCTCAAAAATCTGGAATTAGAATACAAACGACCTATAGGTTACTAGACCTAAGGTTCATGTTATAACAATAACTATCTTTATAAAACCTCGCATTATAAAATAATATAATCAATTAAAATATAAAATTGACGCATTCGTATATAATTTATTTAATTCTAGTGATTGTTACGGTAGACAACGCCTATGTTTGTGAGTTTTTCTAAAATTGGATATTTTAAGGTTAATCTCTACATAAAAATTCAAATAAATATTATTTAACACATATTTGTTATTTAGTAATACCGTTCAAAGATATAGAAAGAAAGTTCTAGACATAGAAAGGAGAGTGAATACTGGGAACAAAGTGAATGGTGCACTGAAATCAGTTATAGCAAAAAAAATCTACCAGCGGAAGCTAAACTGGTAGTGCACAACGGAGTCCTGGTTCCAACTCTAATGTATGGAAGTGAAACATGGAGTTGGCAAAAGAAGGATGAAAGTAGACTGAATGCAGTCGAAATGCGATCTCTCAGAAGAAACAAACTGTGCGACAAAACGATGTATGATAGATGTGCGAATAGTGAAATAAGGAAGGGATGCAAAGCTGAGATAAGCATTATCGATAAAATTAAGAAAGGTGTGTTGAGATGGTTTGGACATGTGGAACGAATGAGTGAGGAAAGAACGGTAAAACAAATTTATGAGGCGAATGTTAGTGGGAAAAGAAGCAGAGGAAGACCGAGAAAAACATGGCACGATCAGGTATGCCAAATACTTGAAAGTGGTCAGGTTAGGAGTCGAAACAATCGGCGGGTATGTATGAGGAGATGCATGAACGTGGAAGAGGCGAAGAATGTTTGCAAGGACAGAGTGGTGTGGTGCTCTATTCTCTCTGCCTACCCCTACGGGGAAGTTAGTTAGTTAGTTTTAGTTGAAAGATGTTATATTATTAAAATTAAATAGTGTGATAATGTTTTTTAATAGGCTTGAATGTTTATATCACCATAACGTTATAGAATATATTTTTCTTCACGTATGTATATGCATTACATTTATTCTATTAATACTTTTTATTTTATTCTTGTTTTTTTGAGTTTTGTAATATTACATTCGTGTACCATATATAAAGGTTTAAAAATGTAAGATAAGATTCACGAATGAATGAAGAATAAAAGAGTTTTAACTAATTTAAAATCAATGTTAGGTTTATTGTAAGAAGATGTTAATACATATGATGTTAAATTAAGTGTAAATATTAGTTTCTGAACGGAAGTTTTATAAACTAACTTAAAAATCAAAAATATATACATACATATCAACTTTTTTCCTGTAAATTTGCTGCCATCTATAATTATTTATAAATACTCTTGGGTTGTAGTCTCGTGGTTAGTATCGCTGTCTTTTGAGTCAGAGCTTCTCGGTTCGAACCCACTCTACCACAATTATATACCTATTTCTTATTATGAGCCGCTAAGGCTCACAAAAAAGTATGAAATTTAAATATTTTTGTTTGTAATAAAAATATTTAAAAAAAAACTTAGTTAACACATTGAATTTTGATTATTTTAAAATCAATTTAAACATTTCTTTCAAATTTAATATATTTTCAATCATTCTTTCATTTCATTATAAATTTACCTTGTAAATGAATTATTATGGCAATAGGATTTTTTCTTGTTTCATAATTACGGACGAAATAAAATAGATAGACATCACAAATACGTATATGATATGATGCAGCAGTTTAACTGACGCATTTTCTAGACAAAAAATCTAACACTTTTTTGCAAACCCTCTGAGAATTTAAACGACAATTTCCACCCTAGCAGATAGTTCTGACTACTGCTCCGTAGGGCGGATAAAGTTACATACAATGTACCATAATAAAGAATGACATCAACAAGTATTGATTTGTCCGCTTATATCGGTCTTATTTGTTTTAATCTCTAATCTGCTCGACTCGGCAATCAATGTATCACCCGCCCGGGACTTAACGAAGCGGATAAAATTCCCGCTCCTTTTTGGGTCTCCCTTTGTTGTATTTATTTTTATTATACTAGTATAAGAAACTAGGTTCTCAAGTTGACTGCGTAACTTTCACTTTTGTTTTATTATACAAAGAAAAGAGAACAATGCGTGTTAATTTGTTTACGAATTGAAACTTATTTAGGCTTCTGTTCGTGCTTTTGAAAATCTATAAACCGAGTTTTATTTAATCTGACAAAAAAATAGTATGCTTGTCACCTATTGCAAAAAAATAGGAATCACAGCTTTAAAAAAAATTAAACTGATTTTATTTTTACCATTTTTTTTAAAGGAATGTTTAAAGGAAGCCAAATATAAGTTTATTTTGAATACAATAGAAAAAAAATTTAATATGTATAATACGTGAAAAACATGGAAACGCGTTTTTTCTTTATTAATAATTTTTATTTTATTTTATTAACGTTTATCTACATTTTTTAATCAGCAATAATGTGACCTCACTGGGGTTTTCCTAGACAAAGGTTTTCAATACCTGTATTGTTTCTGGGTTATTTGTCTATGATAATTCATGCAACTCTGGATTAAATGGCCGAATAACATGATATATTTCTTATAAGCCCTCCTTATTAAACGAAGTATTAAAATTTTAAAAAATCAAAGCGTAAATTTTTTTTTATTTTAATGTAAAATATATGGAAAATCTAAATTTTTTTTCAAATATTATCAACAACACCTTTTTCTTCCATCAAGGTTTTTCGTTGTCTTTTGTTACCCGGAATTCAAAATTAACATAATGTTAGAGGGTTCGGGCTATCGGTGCATTTAATATCGTTACTATTTATACAGGCTATTTGATTTTATCCTAATTATAATAAAAGTAGTAGTAGATTATGATTTGTTTTTTATAAAAAATATATGATCTTATGATTTTATTTTATCGATAAAATTTAATAGAATTTTTATAAAATTAAAATAATTACGAGCTCTTTTTGATTTTTAAAAAAAATTGTAGATAAATTGTACATTTTTTGTACCACGCTAAATAAAAGAAATATGTCAACAAATATTTTATTTGATTTTTTTTAAAAAGAGCAGTTTAACAAAAATTTTTTTTTTTGTATTTATTAATCAAAGTTTTTTTCTCGAATATTCTGATGTAACTATTTTGTCGAAATTAAAATGTGTACACAGCGTGTTTTTTGATGGGGCATTTGGTGTGAATAAATTTTGATTAATACGTTTTTAACATGAACAATAAAACTATGGATACAAGTTTTAGGTGGTCGTAAATTTAAGTATACAAAACATGACTTACTAAACAAAAGAAGCAATCCTCTTGAATTACACCGCTACCGTTAAATTCGACATTGAATATACAAAGCAGCTACCTTACTGTCAAGTCAGGAAAGAAACTTCGCCGCGACTTGGGGAAACTTTGTTGCGTCGTCCGTAATAAATGTCATATCATATCTGAAGCGGGTTTGAAAAACTTTTTCCCTGCCTTATCAATAATGACGCTATCAGATTCCCAACAAGCCAAATACAAACGCCATAAATTACAGGACGTCACTAATCTGCAAAAGTTTGTTTCGCGGGAACTCTCGCGGAGCTTTACGGGAGCTTTATCGGCGAGCGAGGCGACATGCTCAATGCTCTGCGGTCGCGCGAGTACTAACGACTCCGGGTCCGTTGGTAGCGGGCAAGTCCCGGTGAGGACGAGCCCCGATGCGCCGCCCTATCTCCAGCGCCGGGACGCCCCTTGGGTTATCTCGCGACGGTTTGCGGCGTGCCTGAAATTATTTCGTTTTGACTGAAAATATTATGATATCATTTTATCTCTTGACCTATGTATGATTATACCCTGAATTGTTACCTACTTTTATGACATTTTCAACAAGCAGACATCAAAAGTTCACGTACAAACTTCTTTTACGAGATTATTTTTATACGTGTACATTTCAAAAAATGATTTTTAAATGTGATAATTTGGCTTTATGAAAAAGTTAAAAAATAACATTAAAACAAAAATACAGTTTTGTAATAATATTGCAGCTATAAAAGTTTATTCCGGCTTGACTAAGCAGCGGAGAAATATCAGCTTTATTTGATTACAAAAATATGGTACGTATTTTTAAATTTAAAATAAAAAAATAAATTAGTCAAAAAAAAAATACTGTAAAACAAAGTAAAAATGACAAATAATAAATAATTTTCTGTGGAAATATCATAAAATAATATTATTTTTTGCACATTAACAAAAATAAGACTTAAGTATTTGGTACTATGTATATAAATAAATTAAATTATATTTTTACAGTCGAAGAAGGTGTCACAAGATTAGACCACAGACGACGATATTTTAACCATCTAAAGTAGCGATGTATAAACCAATAATGATTTTTTCTGTGTGGAGTTATTTAAGTTTATACACACACCTTAATGTAAACATAAATTAATTGTAACATTATATATAATCAGTGAATTTATAATTGTTCGCTACAATTTAAATACCTTCCGTATTATCTCGAATTAGCTTCCGTGTAGGAAAGGCATTAAGTTTGTCCTTTAATACAATATAATAGAGATGTAGTTAGAACAATGGCGCAGAACATAAGTACCATTGAAACCAAAGGATATCACGATAATTATTGTGAAAATTACATAGGACGGTAAACCTGTTGTTAAATATTATTACCAGATTGCGAAATAATATAACGCGCGCTTTCCATTGAATTCAGTGCTTTTGTTATCACACAGGTTTGTATTTTATACACATCAACATGGAATAAAAAAATAAATATTGAAATATGTACACACAATGAATACGAGTAAAGAGAATTCAATTCGTTAAGTTATTTTTTAAACATCATTTTTACAAAATGTATAAGAAAATTCAAGCAACAACTTAAAGTAGAATAAAAAAATAAGAAGTTCTTCTTTTACAAAAAAATTATATAAATACATAAATCTTTAAATTTATTTTATTTTATAACTCACTATGTCATAAAATGACTATTTTATTAAAATCTTGACATGTTTCAAAGCCAGCAGCTATTTCCTTAATGCTGAACAGTATTTATCCATCGATTAGTGTTCAGCATTGTTGAAGGGTTGAGCGGGTTTTGTGGTTATCGACATCATCAGACTGGTATGTCAGACCACTACTCTGAAACCTGGTCACTGGTCAAAAAAACCATTCTATTTTTTAAGAAATGTCAGTATAAATTAAACTCAATGGCAAATAAATGAAAATATCCAGCTTCATTTGCGTAAAGTCGTTTGTTCAAACGCCCTGAATAAACGAGTCAACACCCATTTAATATTATTTTATAATATGTCCAGTATAACACTATTTTACTCGTATATTTGAGCTTATCCATATCAGGTTATTTAGAGTTCACTATTCTTGATAAAAGACAGCAATTCCTTCTAAATGTGTTTCGGAATGACTTCATTTTGTACATTTTCTACCCGAGAGTTTAATAATCTCTGGTTTGTTAGTCTCGACATTTGTTTGAGTTTATACACAGACAATGATGCAATGTTGTAGTTGTATGTATCAAAATACCTTCATTTTATTGGGTGATTTTTTATCAAAAAAATAAACATTATATGATGAAAAATTTACAGATATTGTGGGTTGAAAAATACTTTTATTTTCTGGTAATGTGTAATTACGTATTCTCTGCCTTTTCTAAGGCATTGATAATTTAAACGATTCTTTACACTTCTCTTTCCTCCTGTCAAATTTCGCACCAAGTTGGGGAATTTTTCTTTTTGAAAGGGAATGAATGATCTCTAATGATTGTAAAACTGCCGAAATCACTTTGCAAGTTTTATAAATTTCACCGCTCAAAATATTCGTAATTGGATCAGCCATTTGCATAGACTTACCGAATTCCTCCCGCGAAGTCGGGCTCGAAGTCTAAAAGAATATTTTTCTTAAGGAAACTTTCTTCGGGAATATTATTTATTTAGAGTTTGGCGAACCGCAAGCCATTTTCATATTTTTTTTCATACAATACAGGCGAAAAATATTTATTTTTAATGTTATTCCCACAAATACGCTTTACGTTGTTTTTCTAAGGAAAGTCGCAATAGAAACTCGACTTCAACCTACCAGTTGTAACCCCTACTAAGCTATAGAAGAAGGTTTCTACGAATAAACTTCAATTTGCTTAGAAAATATATTTGTAATGTTTTTAACTTTTATAGAAAATTTATTAATTTATTAAATTAAATTTATTAATTTCAAAACGTTTTCTAATTCATAAAAAAATATAACCAACTGATAACATAACGACATTTAAGTGAATTTAAGTGTGTATATATATTAAAATGTTAATAACAAATAAACATTTGTTATCAATACTCTTTCCTTGTTTTTTTATATTTCTAACAAAAACTAATAAAAAACTGCTTGTTTTTTTATATTTCTAAAATTGAGAGAAAGGATAGAATCAAGAGTCTCCGACTTACGAGTATGTGATACCACGAGAAAAATAACCCATCTCAAAATATGTATATTTATATAAGTCTTTTTTTTATCTAGATGTAAAATTGTTATAAAATAGTAAGTACAGTTATGATAAACATTGTATATTATCAAGAAAAAGATTTTTTGCTGCTGAAAGATCATGTTATGCCCACGTTGCAAATTTCAATTTAAATTCTCTTATATTTTATTGAAACCATCCTTTTCTCAAGAAATATGTTTGTATTGTACGGACAAAATATCTGAATGCATTTTGCTTTTAGAACAATGTTGAAAAATATATCATACATGAACAAATATATATGTAAGAGTTTCATTTATCTTCAAAGTTGTACGAGGAGAGAGTGTCAGGTGTTTTCCGTGATCAATTTCTTTGAATGTCATCATTTCGTCTGAATACAATATCGAACAATATAGAAATATTTATAATCATACTTTATAAAAAACATGTAAAATAAAATTGGGATTGTGTGAATAAAGGATATTCCAAATTCATTATGACTGTTGTTATATGTATGTTTATATATATGTTTATATGTATATATATATATATATATATATAATTACATATATATATATATATATATATATATATATATATATATATATATATATATATATATATATATATATATATATATATATATATATATATATATATATATATATATATATATATATATATATATATATATATATATATATATATATATATATATATATATATATATATATATATATATATATATATATATATATATATATATATATATATATATATATATATATATATATATATATATATATATATATATATATATATTTATATATATACATATATATATATTTATATATATTTATATATTTATATTTATACATATATATATATATATATATATATATATATATATATATATATATATTTATATATATATATATATATATATATATATATATGTATATATATATATATATATATATATATATATATATATATATATATATATATATATATATATATATATATATATACAGTATATATATATATATATATATATATAAACATATTTTTAATGCATTTTTGTGACGAATATGTAACCATTTTTACCCATACGACTGATCTTTACAATACAATAATGTAATATTGTGCATGAAACAAATATTGTTATATTTTTAACCAATTATGTTTATGTATATTTAATATATTTTATGACATTTGAGGCTATTATACTTTACTGTAATAAAAAAATCACTTATTATTAAATAAATATTATCCTTATATTTTTAACATCAAATCATAATAAAAAAAATATTTACGTTCATTCTCTATTGTCTTTTTTGCTTGTTTATTTATTTTCTCCCTTTATTTATTTCTCTAGGCGAACATGAAAAATGTTACAACGACATGCTTTACAGAGTAGATAATAATCTTTAGATCTGTTTTAATCATCACAGTTATATGTACTCATATAAGTATATGTATCTACCAGTGGCAAACCATATCAAGTCAAGACGAGAAGTTAATAATGCATAGCATGAGTATTTCTCTCGTTTCAAATTATTATAGCCTTCAAACATGACAAAAAGAGAGGAATTCGTCACGAAATATGGTCATTTAAATTTATTTTATTGAGATGTATAACGTAAAGATGTCTGCAACATAAATAGTTCCTTTAATGAAGTGCGCATATAAAAGCTGTGAGTTTTTAGCAACCAAGATTTGTAACCTAATCAAAAGTTAGAAACATCCTATTCAGGGCTTTCACAGGCATATTGCATTTTGCGTATGACGGGGAAATTGCAGCCTTTTTATGTTACAGGCGTTTTTATTTATTTTTCTTTACGTAGTAAATTCATGTCATTGTTTTTTTCTTACTAATTAAAAATATTTCTTTATGAAAATTGGTTTTGGTCGCGTGATAATGAGATACTTTCTGAAGATTTCTCACACACTAATGTGTCATTTCAACAGTTTTTCAGCAAAAGTTTAAACTAACTAACTAACTAACTAACCATCACGCCGCTTCCCCGCAGGGGTAGGCAGAGAGAATAGAGCGCCACACCACTCTGTCCTTGCAAACATTCTTCGCCTCTTCCACGTTCATGCATCTCCTCATACATACCCGCCGATTGTTACGACTCCTAACCTGACCACTTTCAAGTATTTGGCATACCTGATCGTGCCATGTTTTTCTCGGTCTTCCTCTGCTTCTTTTCCCGCTAACATTCGCCTCATAAATTTGTTTTACCGTTCTTTCCTCACTCATTCGTTCTACATGTCCAAACCATCTCAACACACCTTTCTTAATTTTATCCATAATGCTTATCTCAGCTTTGCATTCCTTCCTTATTTCACTATTCGTACATCTATCATACATCGATTTGTCGCACATTCTTCTAAGAGATCGCATTTCGACTGCATTCAGTCTACTTTCATCCTTCTTTTGCCAACTCCATGTTTCACTTCCATACATTAGAGTTGGAACCAGGACTCCGTTGTGCACTGCCAGTTTAGCTTCCGCTGATAGGTTTTTATTTGCTATAACTGATTTCAGTACACCATTAACTTTGTTCCCAGCATTCACTCTCCTTTCTAAGTCTTTATCAATCTTTCCATCCCTAGAAAACATACTACCCAAATACACGAAATCATCTACCTGTTCCAAAATCTCTCCGTTTACCAATATTTCACATTCAGATCTGCATTCTTCTCTTTCAAAAACCATTATCTTGGATTTGCTAACATTCATCAATAAATCACTTTCCTTGCACACATTATACACTTTTGTCACCAACGTCTGCAGGTCTTCTCTGCTATCAGCAAGAAGAACAGCATCGTCAGCAGCAAAAGTTTAATTCTTTAAATACTTATTTCTAGACAAACTATGCCCAATTTTTTTTTTATTATCAGTAACTTGCAATACCCAGCCACTCATTTCTATGGCTTTGTCTAGTTAAATGGAAAAGAAAGATAAAGGAGCCATCTATTTCTAATATGTTTAATTTTACATGCTAGGTAAGCAATGAACATATTAAAATCTATGAAACAAAAATGCAATCGTAAACATTGACAATGGTTAATGACAGCCTGTCAAGAGGCATGCTGTCCGCCATAATTAATGTTTGGCATTTACGTGTATTGTTGATACGCTCAACAGATGCCGCTGCCATTGCGGTAAAAAATAACAGTTTTTACCTGTGGCGCTTATTTGAAGGCCATGTTATATTCACATCAAACCAAGAGATTTCAGATTTTGAACAAGTAAAAATAAAATATTTATACAGATAAATAAAAATACTTCTTCATCTTCTTCTTCTTCTTCCAACCCTTATCTGCACCCAATAGTGCATAGGGCACTGCGTCGTATTAACGCAGTGTTATCTTGATCGTCACTTACATGATGACAAAGTGATTACTCCATCGATTCAAGAACCAATCCAGGGTTATATCAAATAAATGTTAGAGCGTAAAATCACTTTCATTTATTTTTAACTTACACGTTGCACGTTGTTCGCCTCCGTGGTGTAATGGTTAGTGTGTTTAGCTACCATACTGGAAGTTCCGTGTTCGATTCCCGAGGGGGAAATAAAAATACACACGTATTTAAATGCAACGTTGTGTAAAAATTTCAAGGCAATCAGTGAAAAACTTAATGAGATTAAAGGTTTTGAACAAACGAACAGATTTTGGTTACAAAAAATAAATTTAATCATAACTTTAGATAATTTTAGATGTCGTAAGTATAGTTTTTGAAAATAATATAATTTTTCAAATATTATACGTACAGTAACCCAGATTACCAGTCTCTGAATAGTTTATCTCCTTCGTTCCTTGTATGAGTGCACTCGTTCTGTGTATTTTATAAGATGCTGGACCCAGCATGGGAAGCTTCAAGCTCCAGGGAACTTAATGAAGATAAGAGAAATGTGGAGGACTCATTAGGAAATGGTTGAGAGGAGGAAGTGGGAGTGAGAAAAGATTATCATAATACGACCGTGCCATAATAGCTAAAGAAGAATACTCTTTTATCTATTTTTATCTTGTTATGATTAATGTTTTATTTCATGCAAAAGCCATGAAAATGTAATGTAAATACAAAATGAAACGCAACTCTTTTTTTTAAATAAACTGGAATCTTAAACTTTTGAACCTGAGACTTGATAATTATGAATGGCAAATTTGATTATCTATTTTTTTTATAAACTTATATCTTAAGCTTCTGAAAATGAGACTTCAAAATTTTGAATAGTAAAATCTGATTATCGTTTTATATTATTTTCATTTAAAAAAGAGAAATATTTGTGTTTTACTATTGACATCTAAGTACTTCAGTTTCATATTATTTCTGTGAGCCCAAGATTTTTTTTTTTTAAATTGTCATCTTTCCAAGATTAACCATATACGTGTATTTTTAACACGCGTATCTTATTTCGTTTATTGATTCGGGAGTCACTTTTTGGAAATATCTATCCATTTTTAATGTTTTACCCGGTAAATTCAAGTAGTTTTTAAAGTCTATTGTGACACGATTTCGATATTTTCAAACACAGTTAATCAAAAATGTATATTTTACATATATGACAGTATAATATTGTTGCCGAATAAGTAGTTGTAATCCATTCAGAAAAGAAAAATAAAAACATGATTTTTTTTTAAAGTTTTGTACTGACATTTTTTGGTGGTACTGCATTTTAAAGAATAAAATAACTACCTTATTTTATTGTTTAAATAATTAATAGAATTGTATTTTATGGTAATTCTGGCTGATTTATATTAAATACAAATTATTAAAAATGAATATAAATAGACATAAAATAAATTTAGACTTTTCAAATGCCTAAATACACATTTATGAGACCATATACATACCATTTTTTTATGTATGGTGAAAAAAAATACCTTGAAACGTTCCCAGGAATCGTAAAAATGCCCACATTTTTATTTATCCTCATTAAGAATAAAGTATTCCATCCATCCAAGAAAGTTTTCTGTTTAACAACTTTGTTTCTTTACAAACAAGTTCAATAGGGAATAACTCAATAGTATAGTATTTGCTTTTTTTTAGTAAAGCATAATTGCATACAATCATGTGTTTATAAATTCATTCAATATAACTATTTTTATAATAATGTCCATATATCTGTATCACAATAAAGACGAGGTATCTCTATAAATGGAAGAAATATAAAAGGTTGGATATTCACAAAACTTATTATTTGGCATTGACTGGTTAAACTGATTATTATATATATTGTATCACGCTCACCATGATTCAAAATCTATATTGCATTTATTTTCGAAATTGTATTTATTCAGCATTGTATGAAAGTAACCCAGTTTTTATCTCACACACACATATACATTTATATATATATATATATATATATATATATATATATATATATATATATATATATATATATATATATATATATATATATATATATATATATATATATATATATATATATATATATATATATATATATATATATATATATATATATATATATATATATATATATATATATATATATATATATATATATATATATATATATATATATATATATATATATATATATATATATATATATATATATTTATAAATATATTTAAAATATTAAAGTTTTTTATTGCTATACATGTATATAGCTTTTAGCAATAGGACAAAGATGAGTTTCATTCAGAATAAATTCACAATTATTTATCAAAGGAGAGAGAGGCTAAAATATATTTTAAATTAAAAAAATATTTTCAATTAATTTGACCAGTTGATTACTTTTTTGATAATTTTTTATTATTTATTTGATCAAAAAAAATCGCTCTACATTATGTCATTTATATTTATTTAAGGATTAATACATATTGATGGGGAAGTTCTAGTTTCTGATAAAAATATTAATAGTTTTATGAACATTTTTTTAATGAATCCTTAAACATACATTCAAAACCTAAAAGTATTATAATTTAGTTAAGAAAATTAATGAAACGAAAAGAAACAAGGTAAAAAATATCGCCTAAACAAAACATCTCGGTATTCGTAATCCTTTCGCGGCGAACTTAACCCTCTTTCAAAAGTTATACCGAACAAGAAAGTTGTTGAGAAGGGGTGAAATTTAGGACCAATTGTTTTAGGTAAGGAGGAAACATGTTTCCTCATTTCCCGCACTTATTTAACACTTATTACATTTTAGATTTTACGTGTGGATAATGATGAGCGTAAGTATATTTGTATTGACATAGAAGCTTCAAATTATGTAATATATACTCGTACGTATAATTGATTTCTGATATCATTAGATGATATTAACACATTTAACGGTTTTATAAAACCTTTTTAATCTTTATAACTTATATCTAGTTTAATTAAAAAATTTAACAATTTTTTTTCAATACTTAATATGTACATTTTACCTATACATACAACATTTAAAGTATGTCCAAATACTTGACAAATCTGGACTATCTCCAATTATTGGAGAATTTTTTTCGTATAATTTTTTGACATCTCAACATAGATAAAAAAGAATATGGAAGTCTGGCCATTTACAGGATTTACGACCGTCATTCACTTTTTGATCACTTAACCAAGGTGTTGACGGTCAAAGTGTGAATTCCCAGACTTCCATATTATTCTTCATCTATGTTGAGATACACGCCGCCTCCGTAGTGCAATGGTCAGCATGCTTGGCTACCGTTCTAGAGGTCCCGGGTTCGATTCTCAGGGGGGTTTAATAAATAAAAGTGATTTTTTCACTCTAATATTTATTCAATTTTACACTGGACTGGTACCTGAAGTGGAGGGCTGATCACCTTTCCTTCATGTGTAAAAAATCGAGATAACACTGCGTTTATTTGAAACAGTGCCCTATGCACCATTGGGTTGGGGTAAGGGTTTTATTATTATATTATATGTTGAGATATCAAAAATGTTAAAATAACTCCTCAGCGGAGATAATCCAGATTTTTGAACAATTATTTCCAAACACTCAAAATGTTGTAAATTAAATAAGGATGTTAATTTTCTTAATATTCCATTTAATATTTTCTAGTATTTGCAAAACAACTTACTTGTTATATAATGTAAAACTTTGCATAAGATCACTGCAGAGAAAATTATATATTTTCATTATAATATTACCTTTCGTCTTTGAAGTATACTTCCTAATAAATTTTCCCCCATAATAAAATAATACAAACACCCATATTGGCAGGCGTACCCTTTTGGTTTATGTAAATTGTGATGGACAGTCGGGAGTAAATCATGTGGTACATTACTGAAGGGAAAAAAATGATGATATCCCGTCGCATATACTCCAGAGTATTCTCGTGAAGAATCGGGACCCTGCGTCATATACTCCAGTGTATCCTAATAAGAAATCAGGGCCCTGTGCCGGCTTACTAGCCTCCCGAGCCACAATGTGTGACGAGGTATTGAGACGTCAGGCGAAACGACGCGCAGTGACGTCTGGTGATGAAATTATTTATTATTATTTTGTTTGTTTCGCTAATTTTTCTTATATTTATATTTAGACCATAATAGCTATGGACAATGAAAGTTATGAAACATTTAAACATTAAAAGGTTATGAATACATTCGCAATATCAATAATTTCCATGTCCCAAGAATTAACAATAAGTATGGGAGTAGAACACTTCAATATATCGTTCAAACGTTTTTTTTAATTTACAACATTTTGAGTGTGTTCAAATACTAGTTCACAAAATATGGATTATGTCCAATTACAGGAGTTATTTTCATATTATTTTTTGACATCTCACCAAAGATGAAGAAGAATATAGAAGTCTGGGCATTTACGGGGCCGTCATAGGCTGGTTTAAGTGATCACTTTACACACTTGTAACATTCACCAATTCTACCCATTATTGACAACCACACTACTCAAATGCTTGGAAGTTATATATATATGAACCAATTTAGTAACCTTGTTCTTGAATCACTAGAACTTCACTAGAGACATCTATTGGTGAGATGTAAAGAAGCTTTTTTACTAAGCAGAAACTCTTATATTAGTATGTGAGGTTTGAATCCTGGATTATAATCACACACACATGAGAAACGCAAGAAAATACCATTAACATTTTTATTATTTAAGCTTATAATTTGTTTGCCGACGGAGGTAAGGGGTCAAAATAAAATATGGAACAAAGGCAAAATAATTTAATCGGTGTAAATGTTCAACAGTTAATTCTATGAAAATTGTAAAAAAAAAATCATTCTTTTTTGTGTGTATATAAGGTTAAAATTATAGATAAAAACAATTTGAAAAATACGTACGATGAAAGAACTCCTCCGACAAGTCAAGGTATCTTGGTGTCTCTGCAAAAAAATAAACGTATCCAGTTTATGTAAAAAAATAAAATAAAATAAAAAGTATTATACTGGTAGTATCTAAGCCTTTTTAAAAATAATGGAATTTCAGTTTTTGTTTGCTATGCTTTATGATGCTGGTATCTGAAGTTCAGGACTGATCGCCATGACTTTATACAATTAGTGATCAACTAAACGTAATATCAATTTGATTCAGTGCCCTACGGACTGAATCAAATTTATGTTACGATAAGGGTCAGTAGTAGTAGTAGTATGCTTTATGATTTTTAAGGCTTATTTATATTCAGCAAATGGATTATTCTATCTAAGCATCATGTAAGGATCGGGTAGGATAGTCGCCTGTGACTAACCGCTATAATCCTTGTTCAGATTTCTGCACCGCGCCTCACATTGTCTTTCTCCGCTGAAAATTAGGCTGTTAACCATTAACCACTATTTACTATATTTCTTTTCCCACTTTTTATGTCTGTACCATTATTTTTCCCATAAAACAGTTATATCATTAACATACCTCATTTATATAAATATATTCAATAAGATCCCCAATAATCTAAGAGCCATGACTGGTCATTTTGCTTTCAACTTTTGGATCATAGCATGCGGTAGGTGACCAAAAAAACTCGTTGTATGTATTATCTAGGTTAAAATGAAAATGTTTTAAATAATATTTTATTAAGAACTACAAATTCAATAAAAAAAATATATTAAAAAATATTATTACTTAAGTTAGCTTATATTAATACTAATAAAAACTTTTATATGTATACACTTAATTTACTACATCATATATATTTACATTTCCTTAAAGTAAACAAAACATTAATTTTGAAATTCTTTCATACTCTTTTCTCATCATATATTTTCAAACCATTAAACATTAAACAATTTTGCGACACTGTTTTTTTCATACATGGCACTCTAATTTTATTTTTATTGCTAGTAATATATTTATCACAATTTTTGTTTAAAACTATTTTATCCATGAAATATTTTGGTAATTTAAACGTCAATATTTAATATAGAACAAAGTAAATCAAATGTATTTACTTTCGATCGCATTTCATAGTTTACGCAATGGTTTCAGGACTGCCCAAAAAGATGTGTTCTGGTAGTTTAACTTACTCGATCTAACCAAAAACTTTCAAACTTAACACATAGTTCTAACGGTTCGTGTCGGGCTGTGGTCTCGTGGCAGTGTCGTGGAATTCTGACCTGAGGTCCAGTGATTCGATTCTCTACAACTCGATTGCTGTTTTTCTTTAGGTTATTGAACATAATACCAAAAATGAACATTTACGAATAAATTAATTAAAACTACTTTAAAATTGATAGAAATATTTTTCCTTTGATTTTTCTTCCTCTAACCACTATCCACATCCAATGGTGCATAGGGCACTGCGTGGTATTGATGCAGTGTTTTGATCGTTCCGTGAAGGCAATATGATCACTCTGCGCTTAAGGGAACAGTCCAGGATAATATTAAATAAAATTACAGCGGCGTAAAATCGCTTTGACTATTTGATTCATATACCCTCCAAATTATACCCACCAATTTCCTAGGAAGCTCAACCTGAAGCTCAACATTGATAATCTAGCCTTTATTAAATTATTAAAATATTATTTCGCCAAATATGTGTGTCACAAAGATCAAGGTAATTGTGAATTTATGCCAGTCTCTTTATTATGTATGTGTTTTAAATATATAGCTTACACGATTGTTATAATATCACGAGAGATATATTTGTTTAATGCAAAGCCTGGACCCTCAAAGAGGATGATAAAAAAGATGGAATCCTTTGGAAATGTGTCTCAACCGCAGGATGTCACGTATACCATGGACGGACCGAACGACTAATGAAGAGGTTCAAGTTAGAGTTGGGAAAACTAGCCAATTACTGACCTCAAACAAACTAAGGAAAGTTGAGTACCTGGGACGCATCAGGAGACCTGACCGGTACCAACTTCTCCAGGAAATCATGATGGGGTATGTTGGGGATAGAATAAGCATAGAATAGAGGAAGTCCTGGGTTGGCAACATACGCGGGTTGACCGGAATTCGACGTATGAAGGTTCTCTTTCGTCTGGCGAGGGATCGTTCAAGAGATTCCGGTATAGTGACCAACGCATTTATAACCGATAGAGAACATATATAGAGCCTCCAAAAGAAAATAAACATATTACCCTAATAAAGTTATTTACTTTAAACGGGGGTCTGTTTTTAATAATCATTTGAAAAATAGAATCATTGAAATTGGATGTGGATCATTTAAAAAAAATAATTAACTTTATAACATTTTGAGTGTGTCCAAATACTTGTTTACAAATTTTCAAATCATTTCAAGACATCTTATCAAAGATGAAGAAGATCTTCTTCATCTTTGATGAGATGTCAAAAAATAATATGAAATTAATTAACGATCAATTGAAGCTATCCCAACAAGTGGACAAATTGGTTTGAATATTTTGAATTTGAAGCTCCTAATATATTTGAAAATTTGATGATTTGATACCAAAAACTCAAAAATGCATGAAACTGCCATTGTTTTAAATGGCAGCATATTGATTTTCAAATATATATGAGAGAATTCAAAAAAATGTTTTCCCGAAATTATGTCATATAATTTTATTAACATTTAGGGCATTGACTCCTAGTTACGAGTATGCATTCGGTGAGAACAAAACCACTCACCAAATGCACGTTAGTCTTCAGATAGATTAATAAAGCATGTGATCAATATTTTTGTGAAGGTGTAAGTGAATTTTACAATGCGAGTGGTATATAGTAGATATGGACGATCTAACGAAAAACCGAATTTAGTAACAAATTTCATAAAATAAGTCGTTACTTATTTCAGCTTTTGGATTCGATCATTTAAAGGTCATCAAGTTATTTTAAAATTTGGTTTCGTGTAGTGTTTTTATTACTACTTTTAAATGAAAAAAAAAATGATATAATGTTAAGTTGAAAAGAAATATGAACCGATACAAACCAACTAATACCTTCCCGATCGGGTAACTCAGAGAGTAACATTACACATTAGTCTGAAATCTAGCTTATTATAGCCCCCTACTTAGGCTTCAACTTTATAAGTTTTATAGCATTTGCCCACTCGTGAGTGGATTTACTCTTTATGTTTATATGTAGTTACTATAGTATATTGTAATTCATGAGTGAAAATTCTAGGTAAAAACACTCGGATTTCACCGTCCGGCAGACGGATTTGAAAAATGAAAATGACTACGACAGTTTAGCGTGATCGAATTTACGCGCAACGTGTTTACGCACCGATCAAGAGCTCCGATCCGAAGAAAGATGGACAAAAGCACAAGCCAATCCAAGCCAATCGTCGTTTTGACGTGTAAGACGGTAAAATTACACGGAATTACGGGTGGTGGACAAGCACTCTATCTCTCTAGAGGCATGAGTTTATACAATTCAATTACACTTCATATTTCAAATTAAATTAATGCACGTGAAGTTTAATCGTGTTTTATTTAAGGGTTGTTTCAATTTTTCTGATTATTTTTGGAATAAATAAAACAAAGAACAAATATTGATTGCTGAGTATTGTAAATGTCGTTAAACAGTATTTGGTTGTCGTACTTGACCTCAATTTTGACATTGGATCATTAAAGCATCGACGATTTTTATTTGCGACCACAAATGGCTAATGGGCGGGACGTATAACCTTTGATCGTTAGCCTGGTCTTCGTTATGAAATGAGAGCTATTTTGGTAACAAGCGGATGGCTCGGCGTAAAAAAACCTTGAAATATTACACCAGTCTTTTTATACCAGTCAAAAACCTATTAGCACCCAACCCCTACATATATTCTATATATTTTTAATACTATGTCCTATTCTTCGTACTGGCTCAATCTTGACTATTGCGGTCAGCTCTCTTCGTCCGCAGGTTGTGGGTCTTTTTTCATGGATAACGTCACCTAGACCATGCTTTTGAATCATGTTATCTTTCTGTAGCATCCATGAATTTTTTAGTCTTCCTCTCGATGTCTTTCGAGGAAGATCCATGGTGATTGCCTAGTCCACAATATAATAATAATATTTTTAAAAGGGATAGTTATGTATATATTTAAAAAAAATAACTTATTTAATCTTGAAAAATGCTTACACAAGTAAATAATAATAAAAAAGTAATTGAAATTTGAAAAACAATAAATATACAGATACATTCATAAGTACAACAATGTAACATACCAGGGCTAGTTTAACTTTATAAGGTCCATAGAATGCAATATCGGTATGAAATAGTTCAAACTTTTTTATTAAAAAAACTATAATCAAGAATAAGTTATCAAAAAAACGTTGAAGATTGTAAATTTTAAGTTCTTAATATATTCGATAATTTGATATTAAAACATAAGCTGGAAAAAATAGACTCCTAGAATAAGTAACGAATACCATTTCTATCGCATAACCTAAAAAATAACAGTAACAAATATCACACCATTTGACGTTTTCATAACGTTGCTGGGTTTTAATTTATTGTAATATCGTTGATTGTAGAAATTTTCAGAATGCTGATTTTTCAAACAAATTGTTGAAAATGATTTTCCTTAAAATTTAAAGTATAAATAATATTCACTAAAGTAAGACAAAATAAAACAACGAAATATTTTTGTTATATAATTATTATTTAACTTTGTTTTAAAATCACTGTATATTCCTAAAATTTATAGTATTTTTAAAACAAAGTTAGATTTTAATTATAAAATGGAAAATCACAAAGTTAGTGCTTCAAATATAAATTTTATGAAATATTTTAATTAATTCTTTCCTACAATTTCAAAGCTTTGTGAAAAATAAACAATATTATAATATTGACACTAATTCCGGATAGCATCAGGCAAAGATTACTGGCAATATTACAATATAAAAATAAAAATTGTAATAATCATTATTACACTTTACGGAATACTTTCATCCATCCATCATTCTCACAACAAAGTTTTCTTATTATATCAATGAATTATTATGATAGCAAAAATTTACCCAAATTCTTTCTGGCATTCTTTTCTCATTCCTCCAATTTTCTGCCTCTCTCGTTCGATTACGGTATGTTATACCCTGAAGAAACACATACTTTTTTGAGGAATAAAGCCAATTGGTTTAATATAATAAAATTTTGCATGACCAGGTTGAGATCTTTCGTTAATAACCTTTAAAATTTTAAGCATTTTTTTCAGAACATTTTTACACTTTTATACGCAATGGCAATGCGTTGTCCCTTTCGACGTCTAGTTGTAGAAGTATTATAATATCCAATGGTAAGAAGGATCCGTCCATACCGCTTTGCTAATGAGGAGCGAGAACCACAAAACGAGTGAAAATAGTTCCACTGATAAACACAACTCATTGTTTTTACTGTTTAAATAACGGGCCAAATAACCGCGCAGGGCAATTTAAAATCAATTTCGACCGCCATCTTTGTTGACACTTGAAGAAGTGCACGATTAATTTAATGTGAATTTTGTTTGAATGGCCGTTTGCTTCTTTAGAATATTTGATTCGGGTGCGATAAAAAGATAAATATCGAGATAGGAGACAGTTAAATTAAGTTCATTGTGTACTTTGTATGTATTTTTGTTAATGAATATACTATGTGTCTCAAAGGTTTATCTATTTTAAAACGTCTTTGGTAAATTTTAACTTGATCTTGATACGTTGTATTATACAACTATACAAAGAAAATCTAATTAGAAGAACAAAATACTCGTGTAATGTGTAATACGAGTATTTAGATCCAATTCTCGAATTCATTTCAGCTAATAAATAAACTTGTATGTCTACACGCCTCCACATGTAAGAAATTTAATTAAATATTGTGTAAATTATTTCGTTAGAAATTCGTTCAATTAAGCAGTGTCCGAGTTACTTAATCTAGAATCTATATCTTATACCTGTGTATGCAACCCGAAGTTTCTTAATCATTGCTTGTATTTTACTCTTCCCACCTTCCTCTCTTAATTCCTCCTCTATTTTAAAAAAAAAACCCTGGACTCCTATGCTTACGTCATCTGTATCCTATCAAATGTGTTCTAAGAATCAAGAGCCCAAGACTAATCACCCTGATATAATGTAATAAAAGATCAAGTTTACACTGTATCAATCCGACGCAGTATTCTATGTATCACCAGGTTGTGAATAAAGAATAAATAAGGAAGAAAAAAAGATTATATAAAAAGAACAATTCGCTTATCGATCGATGGTCCCTTGGTAAGTATTATAGATTTTGAACTCTTGATTCCTTGATTCCTATTTAAAACGCAACCAGTATTGAATCAATGTATATGATTTTATCATATTTTATCACATAACCCTGCCATCATATAATCTACCACCAAATTAACATCGCAACTATCTAACGACCTACCCTTTGCACCACCTCACCTGGGTGAAAGGGGTAAAAAAATAAAAGTTTAACGTTAAAATAAACATCCCTCTCTTAAATGTTTCTGCATTATATTTCAGTTTAGATCAAGAAGATCTTTATGCGTTAATATTTCTTTTTTCGTTTTCTTTTATATTGTTCCTGTTATTTTCCCATATATTTTAACGAAAAAATTAACATCAAAGCATTACGTTTTTTGTATTATTTGATATATCCACACTTTGGCTATGTGAAATTCCCTGTTTAAAAAATATATTTTTAATGTTGTTTTCAAGCTAGAATTTTAACACTCTCCTTATCTTTTATCGTTTACGTTGTGTAAAACAAAAGTGGCAATGTTTTTAATATTCAAAATATATCATTTTACAAGTCTATATCAATATATTTTATCAAAATATTATTTTAAATTACAATGTTTCTTAGTCACGTTTTTTTCCTAGGTTTAAAATGAAAAATTAACAAAACCTAGTACGTCAATGCCTCTCAAACTCTTTTACGCCCTGTCTTCTTAACTCAATCTCCCTGTATCTGTGTCGACATCCCTCTCCTCTCTCCCCGCCCCCTGCTCCTCTTCCCGTCACCCCTGTTTAGGGGAACATATTTGCCAAATGTTTACATAACCTATCCCTCCACTCGGGACCGCCCTCACCCCCGCAGGGTGCCATTGTGTGTAATTTCCAAAGGATAAACCCGGTCATTAAAGCTGGTGAACGAATATTCCTGGATGACTTTTTTCCATCTATTGGTATTCTTTTTACTCGCACGTTTAACCTAACTCAAAGGAGACATGGAGAATAGAGATTTCAACTCTAACTTACACGCTTCCTTAATAATCTCCTTTTTGTAAAAGATTTACCTTTACTGCAGTTTTATTTTAAGTGTTTTTTTTTTCTTTACAACATTTTGAGTGTGTCCAAATACTTGTTCGCAAAATCTCGATTATTTTCAATTACAGGAGTTGTTTTCATATTATTTTTTGACATGTCATCAAAGATGGAGAAGAATATGGAAATCTGAGCATTTACTGGTAACTTCCAAGAATTTGAGTAGTGTAGTTGTCAATAATGGGTAGAATCGGTGAATGTTACACGTGTGTAAAATGATCACTTAAACCAGCCTATGATGATCGTCAGCCCCGTAAATGCACAGACTTCCATATTGTTCTTCATACTTGATGAGATGTCAAAAAATAGTATGATTTTTTTTCCTTATTTTATTTATTTATTTAAACATATCACATACGTTAGTCACATTTATAATATTCCCGATGAATAATTTCCATTACTCATTTATGACATGGGATTAAGGTTTACAGGTTGTGTAGGGTTGTGGTCCCGTGTTAAGTGTCGCGGACTCTTTAAGTCTGAGTCTCTCGGTTCAAATCCTTTCTACCACAATTCGATACCTATTTCTAATAATGAGCCGTTTAGGCTCACAGAAATAGTATAAAATTGAAATGTTTGTGTAAAAATAAAACACAAATTTTTCCCTTTTTAATAATTTTATAAAAAAAAACCGTTTTACAGGTCTATTTTTAGTAGGTTGAAAGAAATCACTTCTTTAGCGTAATAAGTCATCAATTTGAGTATATAAAATACTATTACAATCGAATAAAAATATATCATATAAAACTCAACAAATCAGTGATATTTGATCTTACCAGGTCGCAACCAGCGCACTAAATTTTGCGAGCTTGTCTTTGCTGTTGCGAGACCGATGGCGTGGAATACTCAACCAGTACATAGAAATAGTGAGAGTAAAATGTTCTTCAGGAAAAAAATTGAAAACATATTTGTTTTCTAAATTATTTCCACATTATTCTTTTCCATAATTCATTTTACGAAAACGGAACTGTTGAAATTATCCAAATTCATTATTTTTTTGGAAACCTAGCTTTTTGTCTACAAATTTTTGACGTTTGTATAATAGTATATTAAAAATATTATTTCTAGAAAAAAAAATATTAAAACAAAGTTGTTTTATTTTAGAAAGTTTTTTTCAAAATATGATGTTATTGAATAGTGTCAATATGTTTATTTAATGTTTGTCAAATATAATGGCAGTGAAATTGATACTAAAAATATAAAACGAAGGACGAAGGAGGCCTACTAATAAATATTTTCCTGAAAACATAATTTAAAGTCAAAATTCTTAAACTTTATTAAATCAATCTCGTTTACCTTTCGTTATTCCGATATTCTTCGTCTAGATACGTTACCGAACTTTTTAGCTTATTATATTATAATATAAAATAAGAATAGCTTCTTTTGCGCTTGTTTACTTTAAACTCGGAAACTTTAAAGTCCAAAAAAACTGATATTGAAAAGACGCTGCTTTTACTAGCAAACAGTCTGTTTCACTTTCATGTAAATCCATTTTTCGGTCGCGAAGGTAGTATTTGAGGGGAGGAAAGGAGATCAACGCCATCAGCGCTTATCCGGCGGGTAGGTCCCGACAACGGCACCTTGGTCCCTTACAGACATTACACAATATTAGAACGCCAAACACCCTCCGGCGACGCTTTACACCAACATGACTTCGTACCGACGACGGAAAAACTCACATACACGGTACTGAATATGTTTTTCCTCCTTTACGGTCATTTAAAACTTATCTCCACACATTTTTAAACTCCCGTCCTGCTTAGCACAATGTGCCATGTACCATGTCATGGTAAAAATATATTTTTTAAAATACATTTTTGAAATCTAAACATAGGTGAAGAAGAATATGGATGTCAATATACATACAGGGCTTATTTATGCGTTTTTACAGGCTGGTTAAGTGATCACTTTGCACGCGTGCAACATTCACCATTCTACTCATGATTGACAATCACACTGTAGGCGATCTAACTACACCGTCGAGTTGGCAGCGCTGACAGGACGCGTAACGACGAATGAGAACGGAGATTACCGAGCGGAACCAACGCTGGAACGGCCAGAGCTCAAACGCGTTGAGAGCCACCGAGAGCGTTGATATCATCGGACGTTTTAATTTAGATTTTCATTTTGTTTCTTTAATTCATATGTATATAGTATTAAGTATTTTGTAATTATTCTGATTTCTGTGTAATCGCACTTATATAAATAAAACGACTAACCGCGAGTAAAACATTCTTTAAATTTCATTCTGGCATTTCCTCATTATACTAAAAACGTGATTCCTTAACGTGATCATGAAACACGGCAACATATGCCCAAAAACTCAAAAATAGCAACTCGCTATAACACTACACAAATGTTCAAAACTCCTAAATATATTGATCAATCTCATGACACAGTACGTGTGAGCTCACTAGAGCCATTTATGGTTAAATTGGGAATAATTTATTTGGATGTATGCAAGTTTCTAACCGGATTATTTTTCATACTGGAAAACGCCTGTTTATCGTGAATCCAAAATGTATGAAATTATCAGGTATAAAAACAATTTGTCAGTTTTATAATATTTCAAATATATAATCAATTTCTTAGTCGGTTATAGAAGCAGAGAAAGACCGAGAAAAACTTGGCATGATCAAGTATTACAATTATTTGTTACTGGTCAGGTCAGGAATAATTGTCAGGAATAATTGTGAAGAGGAGATGCATGAATGTGGAAGAGACGGAGATTGTTTGCAAACGTTCTTTTACTTCTTTGTTTTAAAATGATAAAGGTAGGTACGTTAAATAAATTTTAGCAATTGATTTATTAAAATACGTAAACATGTTTTTTTATTAAAATTTAAAAATATTGTTGATATCATTGATACCATGATTATATCTGAGTGAGAAAAAATAACATAATTGTTTCAGTATTTTTGCTAAGAATTATCCGTTTTTCGTTAAAAATTCTCATTCCTTTTTAAAAATATGTCGAAACAAAATAGCCATATTTTAATAGAAAATCTAGGCAATGCGCTCTTTGATTTTACTCACAGCATCACATATTACCGAAATTAACCTATTTTAATATTCTTATTAACTGCATCAAAGGCAATTCGCTTTTGATTGTATCGTAAATTGTAAGTTCTGATTATTTTATATGTCTTGTTTTTTTCAAGTATCTTTCAACCAGTTATGTTATGTCTGCCGCTATAACCACATGTGTTATTCGTGTTATGTGTGGTGTGTTATGAATCCGTCCAGACTTGTGCATAACACATATCATCACATCTGCAGACCCCTTGAAATAATAACTGATGTAGTGTGATATTTATTAGAAAAATATTTATGCTAGTTACACGTGGAGAACTCAGGACATAGATTCACTAAAGTAATGACAAAATTGCTCACCTTTTAATAATTATTTTATTTTAAATAATTTTAAATAATATATATCAGTATAATAATTCACCAATTAAATAAAAAAGAAGCGCCATTAATAGTATTTTTTTTAACAGTGCTTTACCATATTAATAATCTAAATTTATTTTTATTATTACTTTACCATTCATTATTTTAAATTATTAAATTGATTTTTCTATGCAAAGCTGGGACAAGCATTATCGATAAAATTTAGAAAGGTGTGTTGAGATGGTTTGGACATGTAGAACGAATGATTGAGGAAAGAACGGTCAAACAAATTTATGAAGCGAATGTAATTGGAAAAAGGAGCAGAGGGAGACCGAGAATAACTTGGCACGATCAAGTTTGCCAAATACTTGAAAGTGGTCAGGTTAGGAGTCGAAACAATCGGCGGGTATGTATGAGAAGATGCATGAACGTGGAAGAGGTGAAGAATGTTTGCAAGGACAGAGTGGTGTGGCGTTGTATTCTCTCTGCCTACCCCTGCGGGGAAGCGGCGTGATGGTGAGTTTGTTAGTAAGTTTCAGATTTTTGTAACAACAACAAAAAACAAATGATTTATTTAAATATTCCTGAAGAAGAATATGGAAGTCAGTGTGAAGTCCGGGTAATAACACTACTTACGACCTGTCATATGCTGGTTTAATTGATCACTTCAAACACGTGTAACATTCATTATTCTACCCATGATTGACAACCACACTACTCAAATTAAAAGATTTAATCATATTTAGGTTCTCAATTAAAAGATTTTTTTTTTTTGAAATCTCAATATGTAAAGGTTAAGAATATGGAAGTCTGAGCATTTACAGGGCTTACGACCGTCGTAGACTTCTTTAATGATGGTCGTCAGCCCTGTAAATTCTTAGACATCCATATTTTTCTTCGTCTATGTTGAGACGTCAAAAATAATACAAACAAATATTCCCTAATTGGAGACAATCTAGATTTGCTAACAAGTGTTTGGACACACTCAAAATGTTGTAAATTAAAAGTTATGATTAAAAAAAGTCAATTCACTCAATAATAGGTTTCCCAATCTACCACTTACCACGAACCACAATGTTACAATTTTTATTTTTTTATTTCCAATTTGAATTTACTATCATATAACAAATGTACTGTTTTAACAATATTTTTACTTAATAAATGCTATTACGACTATCCTTAATAATATGTTCGACTCTAAAATCATACACATGAATATAACTTAAACTGACTCTACTACTCTCAACTTTCTGTACTCCCTTTATGAAGCATTATATTATTTGAAGAAGATGATGGTAATTATGGGTTAAGTTTAACATAGTCAAGTAATACTTTAATTAATTTAGAACATAATTAAACGTGACGAAAAGATAATAAGAAAATTATGTGGCAGTTCCAAGAAACGAAATTATTATATTGTAATATAATATAGTCAAGAAACAGGATACGAGAGGATGGATGATTATAAAAAAAATAATAATGGTCATAGAAATAAGTGTTGATAACCACAAAATAAATTAGTTTGAGGGGAATTACCGAATCAGCCAAGAATATTTATTATCAAAATTCATACAATTATTGTTAGTTTTTATACAAGATGGACTTTATTTTATTTTGTTGTAAGTCTGTAATTATCTTGTCTTTCATTTATTATTGTTATGGCTACTGGAGAGTTTTTCTTTTTTTTAAATAATGGTTATTTAAAAAAATATATATTCAATTTTTTAATATTTCTTTTATTTCAATATGTCTTTTACCATATCGCTCATCTGTTTCAGAGGAAACATCTTATTATTTATGATTGTGTATTTAAAAAATACTAGATCAACTTGGAAAACTGAAAAATATAATGGAAAACTTGAGTACGAAATTGTTTATGTAGATACAAGTTTATTCGTATTTTGAATTTTTTATGAGCGGAATGTAGGTCTCGCATTTGATATTTAAGCTTACTAAAAATACATTAAGAATTTGTATGTACCTACATAAATGCATATTAAATATATTGTATCTTTTAAAAAAAAATACGATTTCTTAAAAAAGAGTTAAAATTAATAAAAAAAGTATATACCTGCTGCAGTGAAGTTATTTTTAAAAAATGACTTCAAATTTTGATAGTCCTATGACTAAAAGACGTTTAAATTTTGAAAAAAAATGAAGCATGCCACTTCAAGGAAAAAAAACAATTAACTCTCTACATTAATATACGGTTGTCTCTTCTACAAAAATGTCAGAACCATTCGTATTCATTAAAAATCATCTACCGAAATATAAAAAAACTAAAGAAGGTACTGACCAACATTTTGGTAATTTTATTTAGACGTATTTCTGGGAATCCGAATTAAAAAAATCAATGATTCATGCCTTAAAGTATCCACCTACCTTAATTTCTCTGATATCAAATGCCAACCTTTTAAACCATCCCAGTGTTTTTATTTTTAGTCCCTTCAAATGCCGTCATAAGATATTTTTATTTAGGTAGAACTTTTTCCGACCATGAATGGGCAAAAATGGAAAAATTCCAATATCAACAATAATAATCTCTAAAAGTTTAAATTTTATAAAATGTATTTTTATCGCGTATTTCAATCGAATATCGTTGAATTAAGAAATATTAAAAAAGACAATGAATAAAGTTTTTTTTAATAGCTCAATGACACATGTAAACATTTTCTTGAAATTACTTCAAATATTTTATTATGATAATTAATAAATAAATTATGGATCTTTTTCCTTGTGTTAAAGCTGTTATTATTTACGCTATCATAGTCGTCATAAGTTTTCCAAGAATTTAAATAAAACAACTTATTTTCAAACAATCGGTTCCTTCTTTAGAAATTCCTTAAATTCAATAAATTAAATCTCGAAAACCTCTAACAACAAAGAGATTAAATTTTATAAAGGCTAAGTTTATTTTGTTTACGTAATAGTGACTAATCGTCTTGTTATTCTTTTAAATTTGGTGTGAGAAACGACGAAATATTTTCAACCCTTCTGTATTTAGAAAACGTAAACAGCTTAAACTTGACGATAATTTGTTATTGTTCCCTGACTTCATGGTGTAAATATTTTATAAGCTTTTTTTAAAAAAAATCATTTTAATTTTTATCTTATACAATACACATATTTATTTTAACGGCCGTTTTGACATTGTTCTGGGTGTTTACGCCATAAGGCGTTAAAGGTCCTACATGCAGATAATACAACTGCCTTTCAAGAGGCAATCGTCAGGCAATGTGTCAAAAAATAATACGTAAACATAAAATTATGTGAAACATCACACTGACGATAGATTTTGTAATATTAACTAATGGTGGTCGCACAGTCAACATATCGACACAACGTGATTTACACATAAATAGAAAAAAACACTCAAAATATGTTGATATTCAAATAAAACAGAAAATCTATCATTTCATCGGCTGAAGTAACAACGTGTTTAAAGCCAGATCAAAAAATTCAATGCTTTGGATGAAAATCAAATTTATTTATATTATTTATTAATTCGGCATTAATTTTGTGGAATATGTTGATTTTTTTAATTAACCTTTGTATAATACTATTTATTGAGTTTTAATTTATTACACATCACTAGTTTCAAAGACTACAATTGTTTTCATCGACAAGTGAATACAAAAACTCTGAATAATCACTTGTTTATGAAAATAACTGAAGTTTTCGAAACTAGTCGTATGTAATGAAATAAAAGTCAATCAGTGGAATTTAATATTTAAAATAATAATATTTATTTCACTATTTGTACTAGTCATTTTTTGTTCACGTGTGTATGTTTACCATTATTATTTATTTATTGTGAAAATGTACCAATTTTAGTTTTAATAAAAAATAAGCTCATTTGTTTTCTGTTTTAAAATCTTTTATTTCTGAAGAGAATTTGCAATGTCCTTAAAGAGGGATCAAACCCCTTTAAAAAAATATTTTGCCCCTGATGTATTAAAAACCCTATCTAAATTCACAAAGATGTATCCCGATTAAATGCACAGAGTATTTTGATGCACTCGCCGTGATAAGCACGCTTTAATAAAAACAAGGGGAAGTATATATTTTTAACAGTTTTCTGTGACCGTAAACTAAGCTTCAAATCACCGCATAATCTTTCATGTTCAATGAAGTACAAATTCTTATAATGAGATACTCGTGAGTTGTGCAAGGGGTGCGTTGGTAAATGCAACGTTCATAATATGGTTAATAGTTGTGATAAGTTGTGACAATAAGTGTTTTAGTTTAATTCTTTAAAAATAAATTATCTAAAATGAAAATATAAATTAAAATTATTAAAAATGATAATCTTAAATGTATGTTATATAAAGTATAACTTTTTATAATTATCTAAATAAAAACAGATGGCAATAAGAGATCGCATCAGTGTCAAATTTTATAACTAGCAAGAATTCTAAACAATAACACGCTTGTCACATGGAATTCAAAAGTTTTACGAAAATATATGTATGGCTTAAATAAGTGTGGTGATGTAAAAACCCGTATCTGATTGATCCGAGAAAACTTCGTGTCGATATGGTTGACGTGGTGAAACCACGTTTCTCCTCTAGCCTGGCAAAAATAATCAATTATCAATCGTTTAATTTAATTAGTCTTAGGTAAAAAAAAATTCTGTGCGCGCAAATATTTTTTATGGCTCCGACCTTTTATAATTTACCTGTCGTAAAATTAAAATGTGTTAAAAGGTTTGAATCATAAAAGAACTGTCGCCAACCCGCTGGCCTTTGTAAAAAAGGGATTAAAGATATTTGCCGATGGTTCTTTATTATTATATAGCGCAAATAAAATTATTGCTAATTGAAATGTCTAGACGTCGAAAATTTTGGGGGTGGATACAAGCGCACCGTCAGCCAATGAGAAATGGTTTCGAGGGCGTGATCTTCAAGGAGAGAAACCGAATATAACGGGAAGAAATCAGTGGGATCGGTCACTTGGTAGCCAGTAATTGGAAGGATCAGTTAGAAGGAGTAAGTCGTAAGGAGAGATCGACCAGTTCGGACGGCTGGTCGGAAAGGCAGTCATCAGTTGAAAGAATAGAGCACTTGGAAGTAGGACTTGGAAGTCGGGGACTTGGAAGTAGGACTTGGAAGCCAGCACTTGGAAGTCGGGGACTTGGAAGCCGGGGACATAGAAGCCAACAATTAGAAGGATCAGTTGGAAGGGATCCGTCAGATCAGAGAAGACCGACCAGTCGGACTGGTCGGAATAGTCAGTTGGAAGAGGCATTCGGGAAATCAGTGGGATCGAGGACTTGGAAGCCAGGACTTGGAAGCCAACAGTTGGTCGGAATAGTTGAAGGGAAGGATCAGTTGGAAGGAGTAAGTCGTAAGAGGAGATCGACCATTCGGACGGCTGGTCAGTCAGAAGACACAGAGAAGAAGAAGAGTTGGAAGGAGCATTCGGGAAATCAGTGGGATCGAGGAGTTGTAAGCAGCAGTCGGGAGAGATCAGGGGGATCGAGCAGTCGGGAGAAATCAGTTAGAAGGAGCATACCTACACCAGGTTTTAAGACTTAAGTGAGGAGAAGAGCGGGAGCTCTACGCAGTGAGAGAGAAGATAGAAAAAAGGGAGTTACTCATCCGGAGTATCAAAAGCAAACCCACGCCGGGTCATAAGCCTCAAATTAAGAGCTGAAGCTCTACTAGGAGAAGAAGAAGATAAGAAGCAAGAATCATCGCACGGCGGCCCGTCATAAGAAGAACCTCATCCCAGCATCCAACGGCGCAGCTTTTTCACAAAGGATCACGGCCACCCCAGCACCATGGCGCATCTTTTCCACCAAAGGTTAGAATAAGTTTAATTTAAGATAGGATTAATTAATTTTAAGCTAATTTAAGATAGCAATTTAAGATTAGTTTAAGTTAAAGTCGCTTTCGTATAATTTTGATATTTTTAATTAAATTAATTTAAGTATATTTTTTTTGTGCTGAATTTTCATTCATCTCCCTACCCCTCCTTCTAATATTCCCAAGGTATATCAGCTTGATAAGGTGGGCGACGTCATGGTATTTCATTTTTGAGCTTTTAGGTGGACAAATAAATATTCATACAAACTTTTAGGATAATGACGTACTGCTGTCAAATGAAAAAGTGCGGCATCCAAAAACCAGATAGTTCAGAGATAATGGATGAAACGTCAGTAATTGATATGTTAAATTTATGGAATACGCCATCAGCATTTTAAAGCATATATATTAGTATATATATATATATATATATATATATATATATATATATATATATATATATATATATATATATATATATATATATATATATATATATATATATATATATATATATATATATATATATAAATATATATATAAATATATATATATATTTATATATATATATATATATATATATATATATATATATATAATAATAATTAATACATTGTTTGTGGGTCCAAATCCTTGTTAACAAATCTTGGTTTCTCCACTTTTTCTGGACAACAGAAGTTATTTTTACATTTAAATATCTTAACATAGATAAAAAAGAATAAAGAATGCTAAATATTTACAGGCCTTTTGATCTTTCGTCGGTTGGTTAAGTGATCAGTTTACACACGTGTAACAATCACCATTCTACCACTGCCAGCAAAATGCCAGGTCGTAAGCCCTGGGATGCTCAGACTTCCATGTTCTTTCATATAAAAAGGGCAGAATGCATGTTTTATATCAAGTTGAGACTCTATAAGTTGAGACTTTATAAAGTTAATGCTTAAGTAGAGCTATCATAGGCGGTGTTGCATAAGCTGTAGATAGGTTTCAGAGTCACTCGGACGTTAGGTATCTGTGGTTGGTTTAAGAAAGCTTTTATTTAGTCGCGATTAGTATTGTAAAAAAAGTTCTTTCACTCTGAAAACCTAAGCTGAATTCTTGAAGTCCTGAAGTACACATTTTTATTTATTTTATTTTTTCGGGAATTGTACAGCTTTATATTTAAGAAATTATATTACAATAAAAAGTTACATTAACAATAATTAACATTACATTACATTACACTAGCAAAAAAAGTTACATTGATAAAAATAAAGCCAATTAAACTTATGTTATAATATTATTTTTTGACATCTCATCAAAGATGAAGAAGAATATGGATGTCTGGGCATTTACGGGGCTGACGACCATCATAGGCTGGTTTGAGTGATCACTTTACACACGTGTAACATTCACCAATTCTACCAATTATTGACAACCACACTACTCAAATTCTTGGAAGTTCTATATATATATGAACCAATTTAGAAACCTTGTTCTTGAATCACTAGAACTTCACAAGAGGCATCTATTGGTGAGATGTAAAGATGCTTTTTTTTTACTAAGTAGAAACTCTTATATTATGTTATAATATTTAAATTTATGTAATAATAACTATTAAAAACATTAAGAGATAAAAAATATATTTAAAAAAAGTGGAAGTGTGTGTGTGTGAGAGGAAGGGAGTAAAAGGGTAAGGGTATTGTATAAAAAATGTAATTTGTTGGAAAAAAAGGAAAGGAGAGGAATTAATGAGAGTGAATTATGGTATGTAGTTTTTTTTTATCTTTTATGGTACTTCATCTAATGATATCATAAAAAAATTATAAATACAGTTCATTAATTTATGATGTAGGTGTAGATAAAATAATTTTTTCATATTTAAAAAATAAATATTATATCACAAATGTTTAATTTTTATTTTGATTAGCATATGGACTATCCAATAAAGGAAGTATCCTAAGGGCTAAGAAAGTTCGAAGGTTGGCGTGGCTACAAAACATTACTTAAATGCCTGTTTACACTTAAGTTAGGTCGGTGAGATCGGCCGCTACATCCCTGCCATGTGTTTCTCAGACCCTACTCTCTCATCAACTCCCTGCCATCTGTTGCGGTCTCGACCGAATATTTATTTCACTTTGATTATTGTTTACATGAAAAATATTGTCGTTTTTAAGTACCTATCCCCTAAGTCACCCCGAACAACCCCTGTTTTTTAACTGACACTTTTTGTTTGTTTTTCTTTTAACTATCCAAATTAAGTCAAAACAAACAATGCTGTAAAAAAATATACCTGTACTTTGTATTAAATCTGATGCACACAATTAATTATCTTTAAGTTAAGTTAATTTACGTTAAAGTTAATTTAATAACTAACTTTTGTTAACATTAAATTAACTTAAAAGTTAATTAAGTTAATTTAGCTAATTAATTAACTTTTAAGTTTTAATTGTGTAAATAGTGCTATGGCAGTGAAGGGTAGTATTGTTTGTGGTAGTGATTGTCATGACATAAAGACGGGTACGTCTCGAAACCGGTAAACTTAAAAATCTCGGTGAATGGTTAAATACTAATATTATTAATATTTTTGTAAAAAAATACATAAGTAATAATTTTTTAACTATTTAGTGACCGCTCACAAAATACTATTTTGGCAAATGTGATTAATTTATAAATTTGAAATTTGTAATAGTTAATGGCAATTATCAAATTATTCGTATTCAAAAATTTGCTTTTTTATATGCTAGATCGGGGTTTGCTAAAATTAAAATTCGTCGCTATTGTAAAGGGTATAACATTTTTTTCCAGGAATTAGCTAATATATTTGTTGATAATAATTTCTTTAACTTTTTTCTTTTTTTTAGATATCTATGTGTTTTTTTAGAATTTTGATGTGAAAATTTACATCTCTCGTGGATGTTATGTTGTGCGTTACATTATTAAGAGCGTGGCTTGAAAATGTGGTTCAAAGATGATTACTTAATATAATGCGAGGATAGAAGCGCATTGTTACTTCAAAACAGTGTTACATTACACCCAGGTCCCCCTTATGTTATATCGTAGAAATTGGAAACATTGGTTATTGTAACATGTGAACGATAGCGATAAGAATTTTATCATCGACCATACAATTTTGACAATTCTAATACATTTTTTATCTTTTGTATATGTTAATGTTTCAATTATAAAAAAAAAATACGTATTGCTTGTACACAACAATGTGCACCTCGATAGTTTAATGTCATCCTATTTAAATACTAACCTAGAGGTCCCGGGTTCGATTCCCAAGGATCATAATAAATATTAGAGATTTTTCTCTCTAATATTTATTTAATTGACTAGACCAGTGTCTGTCAGTACCTGAAGCGCTGGGCTGATCTCCTTTCCATCATGTTTTTAACGATAAAGATAACACTGATTATATACCTTAAGGTGCTCCATGCACCATGGGATGCAAATAATGGTTTGAAGATAAAGACTACAGCCAAAATGCACTTTCCCAATTTTCAATATGCGTTATATCAATCTCGCCTTAATGCGTTTTTTTCATACAAGTGTAATGACAATCATACCATGAAATTAGCTGGGATACGTTAATGTAAAATATACTGGTATACACATAAATATAATAAATCAAACACATATTTTTGGTACAGTTTGACACAGATTGAACTTCGTTTCTTAAACGTAAATTTAAGGGTTTTAAATTATACCACCTATGATTATTTAGGACGTATGTTTTAATCGTACTTATTCTGTATTTACCATTCCATCTTTAAGCGCCACCCTTCCGTGAATTGTCCACAATTCTCTACTTAGCACCGCAACAATGTGGATGGTCCAGTTGGTGACCACCCAACATTAGCTCCCACATCTGACACTAACAAGTTTACAGACGTCTACATCAAAGCTCAGGATGTTACGGTACCAAGGGAGCTTCCGCCGGAGCTTTATAAAGTAGAGCTTAGAGCTTTCTTGGTGGGATGTCTTTTTACACACGTTGGATAAACGGGGAAGAACGAATTTGTTTGTTTAGGGGTTTCCTTTCTCTTGTGGTTTGTGGGGGACAGATCGCTGTTTAGTGGTGTGTATTAACCATGTTTGGGGAAAACTAGATAGTTGTAACGCTAATCTCTATACTATTCCGTATACATTACACGTATAGAATTTATATTCAGTTAGTTACTTATGTAATTTTACTGCATTATTCGAATCGTGTTGATAAAATTTTATTTTCTTGTTGTTTTTTTTTTATTATAAAATAAAATGACCATTTTATAGTTTTTTTACACATGAATTTTATCTGACCTGTGATCGGGTTTTTGTAGTTCCCGACATCACAAGTCTAATCATTCCATTAAATTATATGTATGTAGTTCACCCAAGAAATTTGTGTACAAAAAACTTTTTTTTCAATGTCTTACACATGTGGTACGAAACGAATGTACATAGTTTTTTAGAAAATGTGTCTGGGTAGAATACACCAGGTAAAGATCTTACTTTTGTGTTTCAAATGTATTTAATATTGAAGTAATTTTTTACTATTTTTCTAACCCTTATCCACGTCCGAGGATGCATAGGGCACTGAATCATATCGATGTAGTGTGTTATTTTATCCGTCTATTGCATGAAATCTTCTAGCAACAGTCTTTTGTATTAAAAAGAAATAAGGGATTGAAAATAACTGATATTTTTCTTTATATATTAATTATATTTATTATGACACCTTTCGGAATCGAACTCGGCACCTCCAGCACGGTAGCTAAATGCGCTTACCGCTACACTATGGAGGCGGACATAATCTTACTTTTGAGATGAAATATTGTTTTTTTTTATAAATTTTATTATTCACATCTGACTTTTTCACGTTTTCCGTCAATTTATTATATTTTTCCACTTACATTTTTTTTTCTTTTTACTTTCAATTTTTGTATTTTGTATACCTTTATTGAAATAAGTTGCAATTAAATTATGTTATTCTTTTAACTTGTATGACAAGGATAACCAAGGATGATACAAGGATAACCTTGTTACATAATTTGTGAGTGTGGGTAATATGGCGTATGTATAAATTTCGCAAGACGACCTTCTATCTGCTTTTAAGAACATTTTAAGTATGTCGTCTAAACTATGTAACTTATGAGATACCTACGATGTCAAAATATGACAGGCACTTACGCCACTTCTCTCGTAATTTATACGTCCATATTACGTACCAGTTAATTGGCCACAAATAGCGTTCATATAAAATCAAACGACTACAAATGCTTATATAATTTAGTCACGCATAGGACAATTTTATTAGTCCCACAAATGACTATCCCTTAATTGAAGCGTGTGGCTCAGTTTTATGGCACTTAATTCGTTAAATGTATAATATAATCAAGCTTCCGTATAAATTATTCACGGCTTTTAACTCGACGGGAAAACACATTAAAGCACGTCTGACAACCCGTGTTAAATATTACATGGGGTCACCATTAGCGAAACATACGACAGTCCGCCGAACTCCCTCTCCGAAAACAATCTGTCGGACTAGGTGATAGTCTGCCGCGGGAGTTTCCCTCATTGTGGGGAAAACACATCTCATTTTATTGACTTACAGACTCACTCATGCATCACTCCTCTCATAAAATATATGCATATACTGTATATGAATGAAAAGCTTATCTTTTCTGTTCCATTACTGATCGTAAAATCTTCGGCCATCGGTTTTACATACTCAATTATTGTACTATTATTGTTAGAATATATGAGACACTAATTTTTAATTAATACATCTTTCAAAATTCATATATTTACAATTTAAATCTACAATAATGTCCTTAGTGAATTTTAACATTTTACGATATTTGTTTAAGATATAAG